>NC_021166.2:601228-614633 GCF_000331145.2 Cicer arietinum
GGAATAGTTAATGTTTATGAGACTCTTTTAGTACATATATTTGTCTTTGAATATTTGTAAATTTTTAGATATGTTTTTCTTTTTTAAATATATCATTTATTAGTAATAGTAATAAAATTAGGACAATTTATTTGTAATAAATTATCTTAAAATGTAAAAAGTTAATCTTAAATACATTTTTACACAAAGAGTAATATAATAATAGTCATACATAAATTATATTTATATTAATTACAATATCAATTTTTTTAATATATAAAAAAATCATAAAATCTAGTGACAACAAAAACATTTTTTAGCTGCACTATATTATTAATTTTACGTGTACCTGGTTAGAGATGTAATGAGTCAACTTGAGTTTGATTTTGAGAGAAAATAAATTTGAATTAAAAAAAAAATAATCCAGGTTCAATTCAGTTTTGTAATTTTTTCTTGCAATATTCGAACTTATTTCGAAACTAAATTGTTTTATTCGACTCCGTTAAGTTGACATTTTTAAAACTCTAAACTTTTTATTTGAAAAATTTACAAATAAAATTACTAATACAGTGTGAAATAAAAGAAATAATAATAAAATATAATAATTTAATTTGTATATCAGAAGATCAATTTAAAGTTGAATCCAAACATTTTAAAAAAAAACTAACAAATTTAATTGATTTGCATGAAATCTTCAAATTTATCCAATCATTGATTTTGTTCTTACATCTCTACATGCACCATTCACAATTTAATACATCACAAATCACAATTTGCATTTATAATAATAAAATAATAATAATAATAATAAATAATGCTTAATTGATCTTACTAACAAATGTTTTAATATTTTTTTTTATTTAACTATCTGATTCTCATAAAAATAAATCACAGTAATTAAGAGTTCAACCATAAAGTAACTAAAGTATCATAAAAATTATTTCAACGAATACTTTAAGAATTAACAACATTGATTTAGCAACCATATAAGGAAAATTTGTCTTTAAGAAAAAAAAGAAAATTGATGCGCGCGAAACAACTTGGTATTTTCAACACTCTCGTATAAAATTTCAACACCCTCGTAAAAGGTATTTTCAACACCCCCATATAAAATTTCAACACCCTCGTAAAAGGTATTTTCAAGTCTACTCCATTAGGTTGAACCCTTCTATACATTCATATATTCTCTATGTGAGGGTACATCAATTGCCTAAATATCAAATACATACACTACTTATTTTGTTTAGTAAACAAGAAAAATATATCATAAAAATAAGATTAAATAATGTTTGTCTATAAATTTTTTTCATATTTTACTTTTAGTCTCTAAATTTTTTTTTACACTTTTTAGTTCCTACAAGTATCATAAGCAAAATTAAATGACAAAACACACGATGGGTTTATAAGAGAAAACACAAGCATAACAAAATTGGTCATGTTATATGCAAAGGAGTTTCAGTAAGATTTCCTTTTATCCGTGCTTATCCTCATTTGTCTTATTTGTTACACTTGCATAACATTTCAGTTTTAAAGAACAAAAAATAACATGAAAAAACATAAACATAAAAAAACATAAACATAAAAATAATTTGTAATCCATTAAACTACTAATATTAATCACGTTAAAGAATATTGTTTGGCAATGTATTGGTAGTGCTAACAAACTAATTAAAACACCTATATCAATAATATTTTAAAAATAAATAGTACGTATAGGTAGCATATAATACGAAGAATTAGAACTTAAATAAAAATAGAATTGATACCTTTTAAAAAAAAGAACATTAGACCAATTGCTCAAATAGTACCCGTTTGAACATTCAAATGAATCACATTAAAATATAATTGAGAACTAAGTCAACTACTGTAGGATAAAGAGATCATAATTCAAGTGCTTGTTTCACCAACTGCTTAACACACATAGTTTACCAACAAAAACTAGCATTTTCATTAATTTAATATTACAAGCCTTGTCAATTTTTCACTAGAGATTTTAATAGCAGTTATAATGGTTTGAATTGGGACATATTACATGGAAGCCAAATTAGGGGAGTAGGTTCGATCGGAGCTCTTTTAGTGTACAATAATTGAAGAGAGTACTAGGTTTGTCAATTATATGATTGAACTAGTGATGAATCATAGGTGGCTTTTTAATCTCATGATATATAAAACACCTCTGGTTTGTTCTTGTATTACTTTTGAATCAATAAATCTTCTAAAAAATTTAAAAATTAGGTTTGAGAACGAAGCTGAAAATAGTTCTCCTTTGATTAAACTTAATTGTCCTTTTGTTGAAATAGAAAAGGACAAATGAATGAAAATAATAAGAAACCATAGAATTTAAAAAAAATTAAAAAGACAAAATTCAATATAAATTTTTTATATTTGAATACTCTATAGACACAGAAATGTATTCCAAAAAGTAATACTAAGTTGAAGGTTGATCCAAGCGTGTGATTTCACGTGCTAGAAAGTGTTTGACACGCTGAGAACAAAAGCTGAGGTGGTGTGGTACGACACGTGGGAAGATGTATTCATAGTATTTCTTACACGTCGTTGCTACGTAGGATAAAAGGCTCGTGTGACATAATATACGTGGCGAGGCATCACTAATATTGTTTTTATTTTCAAACTTTTTTGCTTCAATATAAAAATAATTAGGATAATGGGTGAATAGATAAAATAGCAATACGTTAGTGAGTGATGTTAGGGCGAACAGAGAGCTATCTATTATTACTTGCTCATTCAACGGTGCAATTTAAGTATCCACCGTCCACCGATCATTGAATTGACTTTAATTTTTGCCCCCTCCCCTATGCGAGGGATTAAATTTCACAACTTCTTTAGTTTTTTTTTTTCTTTTTTTTTAATACTATGAATTTCCATAGTTAAAATTGGATTGAGTGCTTACAAAAAAAAATAATGGGTTCACATGAACCCGCTATAAATTGGAGTATATAACTAATTGTATTTTATATTATTAATTAATTATAATTTAAATTATTAATTTTTTTGATTTTTGATTTATAATTATTTATAAATTACTTATGTAATTGATCATGATTTATTAATTATGTAGAATATTTTATATTGTCAATACTGTAAATTAAACTCTAATAATTTATACAAAAAATATGTATGTAAATTATACATATTTTTATGAATGAATGTAAATTTGTACGTGACGGATACAAATTACAATATTAATATTTAGCATCCATATAAATAGACATTCCATTGTGATCTTGAGAAATATGATGTTTATTTAGACTAGTGTTAACAAAGTACATTCTTTTTTTATATTTTTGTGAATTTGATTTAATAAATTATGTTAAAATATAATGATATAGAGTTATTTAAAAAATATATTTAATATTAATTTTTTGTGATGTTAAATTGAAGGAATTGAATATTTATTAAATGTTATTACTAAAATATGATATTTACGCATAGAGAACAAAATAAGAAGAGGTCTGTTGTTAATAAACAATTAAACCCGTGAAGTAGAAATTGGAATGATGAGATTGATTAAAGGTAGAAGACGAAGATGGATGAAATTGAAAGAGAAAAGGGAAAGGAAGGTGTTTGAAAAGGAAGAAACAGAAGAGATTGAAGAGAAGCAATGATTGGTAAAGTGGAGGGTCCCACCCATTCATTCTATCGGCTGACATTGACGGAAATACTTCAAAAGTCGTCAAATAAGTTAACATACATCAATTAAGTCACGCCTTTCTCACCCCAACACTTGCCTTTCTTCTATTATATTTAAAATAAAATTATTATTTTTAATTTAATGATACTTATTAATATGACTCTTCAACTATAACAGCCCTCCAAACTCCACCATGTTCCGTAGGTTTTATTAGACATAAACTTTTGTTCGCTCCTCTATTATAAACAGCGTTAGTGTCCCTACGTACGTTTCTTCGCTTTTTATTACGAATTTACGATAAAGTGCGCTCGTATTTTTTTATTTTCTCTATATATCATTTAGTGTATTTTTTAGAATAGTTCCACGTTGCTAGTATATTTTGATTTGCAATTGTCACTTAATATTTTGATTCCCATAAGAAAATCACAAAATATAGCAACATGGCTTGATCGTGGAATATTGGTTGACTCAAAGCTCCCTGGAAATTTTGTTGCATAGATATGAATAGGAATTACGAGTATGAGGGTCAATGATTAAAAGGAAAAAATAATTTGGTTTCACACAACAGCAATTCAATGGCAAAAAATATGAGTCCCAATCCGTAAGGCATATGACATCGCACCAAATTAACCACGCCGATGGACAACTTGTGCCTCGTTTACGGGTCTCCTTCAGACTTGTCCATTTCATTCGCACACACTTTTATTTTACTCATGAAATTATATTAATATAATGTTATGAAATATTTTATATAGATTATTTATGTATATTTTTATATAAATTTAAAATTATTTGATATGTTATTGAGAAATATCAAATTAAATTAATATTTCAAATATTTTTATTATAAAATATTAATTTTAATACATCTCAATAATGTATCTAATGATTTTGATATCTATTCATATAAATTTTTTTTGCCATTATTAATTTCTCTAAAATTTTGAGGCCTAAAATAGAACTTTGATTGTTTGGCATTAGAGCCGGTCCTAAGATCAACATACTCCCGAAGTAACTATGTGTTATAAAATCAAGTAGTTTTTATTTAGTAGATTAAACATGTACATTTTCATAAATTGTTAAAAATGTTTAATATTTGATTCAATAATTTCAATTCAATTTATAACATAAGTAAAATATTACAAGATTATATAGCTATACACATTTTCAATTTCAATAACTTTTTGTATGTTCTCTATTGTTAAGATCAGGTAAAGCATTATTAAACACAATAAATTCAAGGGGAAATCAATTTTACTATAAAAATATCAAAATATAATAAAAGATCACAAAGTTTTGAACAACTTAACTAAATCCATATTTAATATTACAATAGATTTATTAAAATTATAGTAGAGTACTGTGATTTTGTAAAACTACAAATTGAAATTTATATAAGAAAAAATAGTCACCATCTTTTTACTATTGCAAAGGAAAAATCATAGAGCTTGTATTTTTTTTTTTCTCATAAAAGACCCATCCACACTAAAATGATATTTGCTTTTTAAAACGAAACTTTTTGTGTCATCTAGCCTATAATTACGAGACAACATATATTCGAAGACTAGTATTTTAATTCCCATTTCCTTGAGTTGATTTATTATTATTGCATAATGTTTTGCGATCCTTTAAATAGTTTTATGAGAGATAACCACTAGTATATAGTCTATAGGGGATAATGAATTATTCTAAAAGGAGCAAAAAGTTATTTATTTATATCATTAGTAGATGCATTTCCAGAGGAATAATAGAATGTTGAAAAAGGCTCAAGGCCTATTAGATCATCATTCGGATTTTGGCCCATTTTAAAGATATGATCCACACCTATATATCATCTAATGTTCTCGTAGAATTATTATTATTTTTTAATAATTCTTTTGGTCATATAACATATTGACATTGTGGGAGAATTTAGCTAGAATTGCCAAAATTTAGAGGGCACCCACGTCACAAAACTAAAGGTTTGGTAATAAACATGCAACCGCATTTCCTAATTATCACTTTTGAGTTGAATGGTGTAAATTATTCCCCTTCCTTTTTAGTTTGTTTGATATTCCATTATTCCCACCATGGGTTGTAGAAGTGGGGTTGACAACAATGGTAGTAGATGCATTAAGAAGGAAGCTATATACCCTTTTGAAATGCGTGGGTTCAATGAAAATATACTTTATAGGCTGGACAAACCCAAACTCATAACAACAATTCAATTAATTACATAAATAAATTCGACTTTTTTTTATGTGGTATATATAGAATATTTAAGAGTGTGAGAAGTATGTATGAAAACACAACCTACACACATATATTTATTTGAATATCACCTTTAACAGAAAAAATTATGCTTTTATAAATGAGATTAAAATTCAAAAACAGAGACAGATTTTATGTTGTTGATAATTGTCCTGCACTCACCCACGAATCCGGTTTGTCACTAAAATTATTATCAGTTAAATTATTTTTATGTTCATATACTTATTCATTTTATTTATAACTTTTTTTTATATATATTATAAATTTTAATCTCCTCTATACTAAAAATATAATTTTTCATATTTTTTATTTTATTAGTGTATAGTAATAATAATTATTTTACTATATTAATTATAATAAATATATGAATTTTAAATTTATATATTTGAATGAGTATGGATATCGGCGGAGAAACCCGACTTCATTAAAAATAAGAGTGGAGATCTAAATTTTAAATCCAACAAAAAATATAGACGATAATAGATTATTTCCGATTAATCAAATGCATGTGTGGAAGAAGTAAAACCCGCTTCTAACATATCCCATGACACTCCTCAGAATGAGAAATTATTAAAGTGGTTGAACCAATTATTAATATTATAAATTGATTATATATATACACATGAGATGAACCATTCATTTGATAATCAATACCATCACCATTGAGAAGGTAAAATTCTTGGTCCACCAAACTATATATTAATCCAGCTCGACAGTGGTTGGAGTAAGTTGCAAAAGGAAGAGAGGTCTATGGTTATTTGGTGGAAGTATATGCAAATACTCCAACATTAATTTTACAGCGGAAACACCACAATCTTGACGGATCCAAGAATTGAGTTTTTGCTTGGGTTAGTCCAATTTGAGTATGACTCAATCGATAAGACGTATTAAATATATTATATATTTTTAATTATTAAAAAAAAATTAAATCTCACGTAAAATAAATGTGACGTCTTAAATAAATTTATAAAGAGTAACATTAATAATTTTTTAAAAATTTTATAAAAATAAATTACATTAAATATAGAAATCTAAATTATGGTTTCAAATTTATTTATTGGAACCACCTAACATTTTATAAATCTGCACACAAAATCCACCAATTTTTTAAAGACGATATAAACCCAATATAAACATAAAAATATAATATTCAAATGCAATTTAGTGTTGAGTTCAATACATACAAAGTCTATAAACATGATATGATATAAGATGGAGAAAGGATCTTGGATTACCTTCCAATTCAACCAAAAGTGTATAACCTTTCACATATGCGATTTGTTTCTCCAAAATTTATTAAAATTTGTAATAGAGACATGTCTAGGAATTTAAAAAGGATAGTGGATTTATTTTCTAATTAATGGAAGATTTTGAACATTAAGAGATGTATTCTAAAGAGAGTCAAACCTTTTGCTTCAAGTTGGGACGCACATAAAGATGTGCATATAGCACCTAGTCTACATACGACATTATTGAGTTTTTAGTGACGGACGGTACCACAACTCCAATATCTGTGTGATAAGGACCTCAACACCTTTTTTGGCTACGCTTCTGCTTCTTTTGAACTTCATTTTCCACTCCGTAAGTTATGTAGTTTACCAATTGATATTTCATGGTATAACTAACTATATTTGTATTGCCACAATTAATTAAACTTGAAATCATTTGTTCTGTTTTACTATAAATTAGTAAATTCATTACATATACACACACGTCTTTGCATAGTATATATATATGTTAATAAGCTTAATGTATCGTAAATCTGTAATGTGGCATATCAAAATTTTGATCAGATAAACTAGTACAGCATTTTGTGGTGATTAGTACTTTGGTTTAATTATATATTTCTCTATTTATAACAAATTTTTCTGTAGAATTACTATTCTAATCGTAAATATAAATATAATTAAAAGTTAAAATGTATTTAATTTAAATTTTAAGTTAAATATATATTATCTTTTGTTTATTTTAGTGTCGAAACAAATATATTGCTAAGAAGAATAAAAATCATAATATATTTACAGCAAATCCGACAATGTGGAAGTTTAAAGCAAAATTTGAAAGTGAACCTTTTTAAAAATTAACAATAAAATTATACTTTTTAGGCTTAATTAATTTTTATAATATTAAACAATATAAGTAAATATTAAATCCATTTGTAGGTTTGATTAATTTTAAACTGTAATAATTAATAATAAAGTTGTTAGTGAAATTAGTATTTTTGGACTTAAAAATATTAATTAAATTTACACTATTTGTTTAATTAAAAATTAATTTGAAATCTAAATAATTTTGAAATCTAAAACATTTGTTTTATTGTACCGTCCAGAAAAACAACTTTATGGGTTTTCTTAACTCTTGTGATTGGTTTTTCTTAAGGTTGTGATTTATAGCTTTGTTTGCTTGAAATTGTATATGCCTCCAAATGGAAAAACAGGAATCTCAACATTTTTGTTAAGCATCTCAATTCTCAAGGCTCGCTTCTTCTGAAATTGTTATTGGAGAAATTTAAAATAAAATGTGATACAAACATGCTTATACCAATTACGAACTGATGTGTTACTCGATGAATGGATTGTCTTATATCAATCACGATTTCTAGGCCCACTGAGCTATCACAGTCCATAATGTGACTGCCCGTTTATGGGCTATCACACTCCATAACAATTTATAGGCCCACTGGGCTATCGATGTCCTAAAAGTTTATTATAAAAATAAAAAAACTGCTAGTTATGTAATCATAAAAAAAAAACTTTTTAACCGCGGCCAACACTTCTTTCTTGATATCACCTCTCTTCTCCTAAATCATTTTCTATCTTCTTTTATTTAAGATTTAATTGCAGTTTTGAATTTTCTATTGTTGTCAATTCACAGAATTGGTTCCCCTATTTTGAAAGTCGACTGTTTTGGTCCTTTCTTCATACTTTTAACTAAAAAATGACGATTTTTAATGTTTTTAAGGACGTGACATACAATGCTATGATATAGAACCATCTAAATGCATTAACTTTTCATATGTCATTAATTAAATTATAAATATGAAATTTTTTGGAAGTTGACATCTAAGGTTTTATGGCATTTTATTTCAATTTCATGAATATTGATAATTCTACATCATCATATCATGCTACGTTATTTAAATTATCTTATATAATCATTTTTTAGTTAAAAAATCAGAGAGAAAAACCAAAGTTGTCGACTTTTAAAATAGGAGAATCAATTTCGTAAATCAATAAAAATAGATGGACTAAAACTGCAATTAAACCTTTATTTAAATAAGTGATCTTTATATATATAATTTTTCTTTTATGTTTTATATATTATATTGTCATCTAAATGCGATATTATTTAGTTCATCGTCTTGTTACAGTGTTCATTTAATTTATTGTTATAAATCTCGAGACATGAGTATTGCGAATGCTTGATATATGTTATTGACTGGTCATAATTTATTTCATAAAAATTCATTTGTATTATTTAACATATTAATCTTGAAATAGAATGACAGATGAACATTGAAGATAAACAGTTGCTACTAGGTTAGTGAGTAGTGAGCGTGGTAGAACTTATCCACTAAATATCATTAACTTCCATAGAAGTAGTAAAAAAAATTGCTATTTTGCAAGGGGGACAAATGGTTCGTAAACAATATTGTTGGTCGTTGGGGTCAGATTTGAAAATGCTGCAGAAGCATGGAAGAATTTAGTGTTTCAGCCAAAAGATCTTGGCACGCTATTGTTTAATACCTATCTTCCTACAATTAGACACAAGAAAAACTTATTTTGAATATCACTTAGTTAATTAACCAAATCCACATTCACATGCTCACTGATGCGTTCAAGCTCCCAATAGTATCTAGATGTTGTTGCCCGAAAATTTGAGATTTAATTTTACTCTCAACTTCCACATATCTTTGGTGCAATATTTAAGCTTGTATAGGGTATCCCATGAGGGACATATTGACCGGTTCTCGCTTACAAAGTTAATAAAATTAGGATCAAGTCACCAAGAGTTCTCAAAACGAAAATGCTTATTTGTTGTAATATAATGAGTTTGATCGAGCTTAAGGAGGAGAAGAGAATGTTTATATATCAAGTGATTATATATCTTGGAAAAAAGTGTGATTATGAGAGTGTCATTTATCTCGTAAAAAGTTTAGGTTTTTTTTATTTCTTATTCTTCTTTTATTAACGAGAAGTGGTTTTGACTATTGTTTGTCTCAAATGATTCATTTAAATTGTTTTATTTTCTTCTAATTTTATTTAAATAATTGGTGTTTATATAAATTTATTTTTAATTTTTTTTTTATGATTTTTTTTTAGTGCAACATTGTTTTGTTTATTGTGTTGATGCGACATTATTTTATTTTTTCATTTTATTCTATTTTAGATTGAGATAATAGTTTTGATGCAATAAATTAATAACTTTGAGGTTGTTAATGTCACACTTAATCTCAAACTATTGATTATATAATTAGTATAAATCTAGTTTAGTTGAGAATGCATGAGTGATTTGTAAAAAAGAAAAAGAAAGGGGAAGTGTGTGAGTGAAGCGAGAGATGCGGTGCAGCTGCAGTGCAGGGTCGGCAATCTATCGTTGTAAGCAATAATCAGTGAGTGTTGATGTAACGACAACAATTTTAGCGTGATCCAACGTCGTATCCCACTACGTGTAATATTCTTATTCGTCATACTCTTTCACCTGTTGCCTTCTTAAACTTCCGCGGTCTCCTTTTTTCGCCCCCCTTTCCTCTATTTCAGTACTTCAATTTTTGACGCTTCTTTTTCTTTTTCTTATTAATTCATTTTCATCCTTGCCTCATATCTCATCTCTAAGCTCTACTAGAATATTCCACACTCATGGCAGAAAAGGTCAAGGTACATGTTTATTCATTTTATAATCTGATTCATATTTTCCTTTTTTATCTCCAATCAATCAAAATACTCATCTTCATAAATATACTTTATTATTCTTTTGGTCATAATCAACAAATTAAAAGGCTATTTTCGTGCTTCTATCTGTTTTTTATTCTTTTATGCCGTGATCACTTAGATTTATGTACAATTAATTAATTATAATATTTTATAGTTTTGATGGATTCTTCTCTTTCTCTTGATGATCATGTTGATTCAGGTTACTATAATGAAGCTCAAGGTTGATCTTCAGTGTGACAAATGCTACAAAAAGGTCAAGAAAGTTCTCTGCAAATTCCCTCGTGAGTCTCTCATCATTTCACTTTTGCTTAATTTTTAATCACACTCAAAATTTTGCCTGTACAACAGAGATTACCAAATTAATTAAATTATAAATTATTATCTATAGTAAAGAAGATATCAAATTGAGTTGATTTTTGTTTGGTGTTGAAATATTTGTTGTGAACAAGAGAAATTCGAGACCAAGTGTACGATGAGAAGAACAACATCGTAACAATCACAGTCGTATGCTGTAGCCCTGAGAAGATCAGAGATAAGCTTTGCTGCAAAGGTTGTGGTGCCATCAAAAGCATTGAAATTGTCGAACCTCCTCCACCTCCCCAACCCAAACAACCAGAGAAGCCCAAGGAACCCGTTAAGCCAAAGGAACCGGAAAAGCCCAAAGAACCAGAGAAGCCCAAAGAACCAGAGAAACCCAAAGAACCAGAGAAACCAAAACAACCCGAGAAACCCAAAGAGCCTGAGAAGCCCAAAGAGCCCGAGAAACCAAAGGAGCCTGAGAAGCCTCCGCCGCCGCCGCAACCCAAGCCCGAACCACCAAAAGAAAAGCCCCCACCGTCGGCGGAGCCCGTGCATGTACCACCACCTCCGATGATGCCGGTGTGTCCACCGCCGATGGCGGTTCCAATAGGAATTTGTTGTGGGCCATGCTATGAAGGTAGGCCTGGTGGGCCATGTTATGACGGTTACGGTGGGCCACCACAAAGTTGCTATGATGGGTACTACGGAAGACCAGTTTATGATAGTTACGGTGGTGGCAGGCCTTGTTATGTGAGTCGTTGTGATGAATATTTATGTGAAGACAATGCCACTGCTTGCACGATTATGTGATCTTGTTACCAAATTCGTCACCACTATTATCATCAATTTACAATTGATAATAAATCATGGAGTACTAATATTTGTTTTTCAACTTACAAATTAATAACCGGTGTTTGGTCGAAAGCAATCGTATAAGAGGGAGATATAGAATAAATGTATACCGTCATATAGTATTAATGTAACTGGTATACTAATATACTATGATACCATATATTAAAACAATTTGGGTAAAGTTTGTATTTACGTGCAAAATTGATTGAAAAATGGATTTATTTGATTTGCTCAAAAGGACATTTGCTTTGGTGGGGACTTCAAAATGGATTTATTCTGGCAAGGCTAGAGTTCGGAGATTTCATTTTTTTTGTTGCAGTGCAGAAGTTAGTTTCCATTAAAATTTGGTATTTTGCATGAAATGTTGTTGGAGTATCTAATTTAGAGTTCGTTAGTTATACTTTTTCTTATAAATATTTTTACTATATTCAATTTTTTTATTATAGCTTTTTTTTTTTTTTTACAAAAGTTTAAATTAAAAATTGATTTAAATAATTTTTATAAAAAATTGTTTTAAGTATTTCATTTTTTTAAGATTTTTTTTAATAATTAAATTTCAAAAAGTACTTAAAATGATACTTTATTTTGAGTAGCTATGTATAAAAATTATTTTTGAGAAATATTTTTTCTAATGACCTATTATAATTATGTTAAAACTTTTAATAATAAATATTTAAGTTATTAAATATTTTCAAATAACTTTTTAAAAAAATAATTTTTAAAAAATAAAGTTAAAATAATTTTTTTTAATAATCTAAAACAAACAATCTTTAGAGTATATTTCACTTTTTATTTTCTTGTAAATTGGTTTGGTGCAAGTGACATACTTTATGAAGTTATGCCTATTAATAATATTTTAAGTTGACGAACTAATAGATAGTCACGGAAGAAGATTTAAGAAGAAAGCTCTAGATTAAAATCAAAGAAAACTAACGTAATTTACTAATATTTGGTTATAAAAAAAGTAATGTTTTAAATATATATACTTACCTTATCTAAAAAAAATTAGCAAGGGGGACCTTACAAAAGACTTGCTGAGTCATAAATTTAAATAATTAATTAGTTGAAAAAAAAGAATTTTGTGACCGCAAGTCCGCAATATCCCCACTAATTAATTAATAATGTTTAATTAGATCAGTGTCATGACAATGACAATTACATATAGGAATAGTGTTTGGTTCCACAAATTAAGTTCCTAATAATCAACAACACTTTAGGATATATTGCAAGTTATACTCTACCAAATTTGTATCAACAATACAATATTTTTGACTTGCATAATTTTCTTTTATTAGGACCGTGGGAATTTTCAGTTAGGAATCAGACATCTAAATGATATTAATTATTACCACAGAAGTATGAATAAGCTTTGGTATACTATTGATGAATGACCTCATTAGACAATGACAAGTTGACAACCGTGATCCTTTTCTTTCCC
>NC_021166.2:614643-624173 GCF_000331145.2 Cicer arietinum
GCTACTAAATTATTTAAATTTAAAATAATAAAGGGACAATTGTATATATATATCTCATTGGGAATGAAATATATATATATATATATATATAAACAAAAATGTGTTTAATGTCATTGGGATTTAATGGGAAAATAAATCCAGATAGTTTAATATTGTATCATATGGTTTGCATATATAGTAATTTTGCGTTTAATTTGCCTCTTCAAACATAGACTAAAAAAAGTAAAACTTGAAGGAAGTGTTTCTTATGGCAGAAGTGAAAGGGACTTGACAGTCACCATCCAGAGGAAAAAGTTGCTTTCATCTAAAGATAATGTTTGGTTTATGTTATTCATCACACAAAAATGTTTAGTTTATGTTGTTCATTAGGTCATATAACTATTCAACATAGTAATAATGTCTTCACTATTATTATTTCTAATAGTTAAGATATATCATAATTTGTTTACAATCTCAACTCAAACTTTAAATTTGGTGTTCAGATTTCAACCGATCCAAAAAATTAAGTGTAAATCAATCCATAATATTGAAAATCGAACAAGCCCTATTGTTGGTAGTATGAGATGTTGTAATTATTTATTGGTCTTTTGTTGTTTTTGTAATATCAATTATTTTTTGGTTGGATTTTAATAATTCTTATTAAGTAAATATAGTCTTTTCTTTTCATTACTCTCAAAAAATATTTTCTTTTTATTATTTCATATATTTTAAATATAATTTTTGTATGTGAATCTATCATATATATTCCGGCACTATAACCAATTTTATAATAACAATTAATATGAATTATTAATTACATAATTATTGACGGACAGAAGTTACAATTATAAATAATGTAATAAAATTAATTGTTCTTATTAATTAATAATGTAAAACTGATTTACATAATTGATATATAGTTTTTTTTTTCCGACAAATATTTCAAATATAGTTTTTGGTGAATAATAAATATAGTTGATACTTATTTTTTGGATACAAAATTATAATAATTGTATATGCATGTTATATGTTACATAAATTGATATTGTTTATTTTATATTTATATTTAAATATATTATGCACGGATAAAAGCAAAATTAACAGATCCAATCAACCGCACCCAAACAAATAATTAACATCATATGGCTTATTTGATCAAAATCTATAGCCGCCATGATTTTAATCTTTACACATATGCGTACTTGATCCAAATTGAACCACAAAGAGCCCTAATTCGAACCTTATCTCAATGGCTACAACCCAAAAATGTATGAACATAAAAAGAAAATAAATGGAAACCGTCTCTAAGCGGAAGTCTTTTTTTCCTTTTATTTCTCTCTTTTTTAAAGATACCATGAATGATAGGCTTTTGACAAAGCCAAAAAGCAAAGCATAATTATTAAAACTTTTAAGAGCATATCTATTTTACTTTATTCCTCTTTTTTCATTCATATTCTCTAAAAGTTTTTTTCTACTTACAAAATATATTAATCATTTAAATTGAAAGAATACACTCATAAAAAGTAAAATGAAAAATTAATAACATAAAACAGTAAAATATATATAAATATAATAAAATTCAAATATTTAAAATATCTACATCTCTAAATCAATAACGTTAACGACACTAAAATTATTGAATGAATTTACAATAAATTAAATCTAATATGTTAATCTTAAAAAAAAATCAAATAAAGTTGTATAAAGACAAAAAAACAAATCAACATTGTTCTTACATGAAAAAATCATAGACAAATTATGAAGAAAAAATTAATATAAAAAGTAATTATTTAAGTAAAAAGAAAAAAAAATCAAATAACGCTGCACAAAAATAACAAACAAATAAACATTGTTCTTACATGAAAAAATCATAGACAAAATATGAAGAAAAAATAAACTAATATAAAAATTAATTATTTAAATAAAAAGAGAAAAAAAAACATTATTAAATGACTCTAAAATACTTGTCTAGAATAAATGACGAAGAAGACGAATATTTTGCTTTTCTAACTTAATAGGAGTCAAAGTTATATCTCATTTTACTTGTTTTTTAAGAATGAATTGATTTGAATCTCTTATATAATTTCAGGAAAATTCTCAACCTCCTACTAATTAATCCATATTTTAAATTTTACTTTATTGATTAATTCGTCTTTATATATATATATATATATATATATATATATATATATATATGTCATATTCCTATAATAATTAAATATTATACTTTACAAATAATTATTATGTTATATTATACTTTTGAGTCCAATTGCGTGGCATGTTGCAAGATATTTTTCGGAACACGGATTCAAATCTACAACGTGCATAATCCCATTCTCTAACTATAGCAATGTGGGGATGGTACTCCTCCTTGCAGAAAAACATATGCTCTAAGTCCTACCCCACATTAACAAAAATCTTGTTTTTTTTTTTTAATTTATTTTTTTCAAAAAAAAAAACTTAAAAATCACAATTTTTTCGAAAAAAAAACCAAAAAACTGTTTTAAAAATTTCTCAGTACATCAAATTATTTTTAAAATAATAAAAATGATTAAAATGTGTATTGAAAAACTTAATTTAAGTTTTCTAAAATACAAATGCATTTCAATAAAATTTAAATTTGAATTTTTCATCACAAGAATATATTTCATAAAATATAAACTAGTTTTTTGAATTAAATAACTATTCTTTTTAAAGAAAAAACAAAAAAATCGTATCACCAAAAAATTTTAAAAAAGTATATTAGTATCCAATTTTTTTTCCAAAATATACACCTTATAAAGTAGTGTGTAATGACAAATTTAGTTTGAGTTTTTTAAATATAAAAAAATTTAAACTCAAAATATTTTGTAATACATCTGTGTTTCGAGTCAAAATTTAAATACCGTCAAAATATAGTTGAAGATGTTATGATAAGTAATATTTTTTTGGTAAAATACATAATTTATGTAAAATATGGGTAAGAATATATAATCCTGGGGTATCCATAGTTTAGTGGAAATTTTGGGTCAAAGTCGAGATGGGTTCAAACATACCTTTGTATGCTGCCAATAGTTTCTTTCACATTTTTCATTTTAATTTCGTCAAAGATGATAGGTTTTGTTTCCTTCCTTGTTGATTCTTGAAATGTAACATCGGGTTTAAGATTATTGCATTCAAACTAAAGATATAGTGAATGCTACATTGCTGTTCATATTCTTCAATGTCTAGAATATACTTGTTTTCCAAGTGTTCCTCATGTTTAATGTCGCTCTTATGCATTTTAAAAACTTGAACAGTGAAACGTTTTAAACTTATTTACAGAAATTATCCTTTATTCAATAGTGGTAATTTATTTCAAGATACTAACCTCAACAATTTTTTTTTTTTTTTTTTGTATTTACAATGAACCATCACAATATGTAGTTGATAAACAAAATGCCTTTAGCTATATCCGAATAAAGATGCATCAACGTTCTTTCATCAACCTGCAGCAATTTTATAACAATGTTATATTATAGTTTTAAGACAAACAGAAAAACGTGTAACTAAACATGTATTAGCTATTCCGCCAGTTCTTCGATGGACCACCACAATATATAGTCCATCGTGGACCAGTCCTTAAAGATCACTTAAACTCTAACAATGATCGACGACACTTTTTAGAAGTAGAAGTTTAGGGTTCTTCTCGCCCATACAGATAAGACGATAATCTAATTGATGTCAGTTCAATAAGTTGAGTTTTGAGAGACTCGTATTCATTTTCCTTTATTTTCATTGAACGAACATCAATCAGTCAATTTCTTAGTCTAAAGAACTAGCAATACCATAAATTTATACTTTTATTCGACAACATTTATCATCCTTAGATATTTGAACAATTTTCAAGTATCAGTTTACCGTGGAATACTTAGAATTTGCCTAAGTGGCACTAGAAAAGAAGTTTTAAAACCTTTTGGAGGAGTTTGTGTTTCTGATTTTCTTGCTATCATCTGGCTTTATTGATGAAACCTCTTTTTCTCTCGCAGCTGCTTCTCTTTTTGTTTTCTTCCACTCTACTTCCATGGACTTGGTAAGTGCATCAACTTTCTTCATGAGCAACTGAAAGAGAAATATATGATATCTTTGTGGGCTCTATTAATACGACTTTGATAGTATAAAAGTCTAATTATGTCACAAATTCATGAAATGTAAAATTTATAAACCAAAAACTATTGTAGTAAGAAATGAAGAGAATCGCTACTCGTGGAAGTAGAGCGTAGCTGTTATTATTACCTTAATTTCTTCATCTTTAGCATGCAAGCTACTGTCTTTGTTTTCACAAGAGATCCTCAAATTGATGACCTCTTTTTGCAGCCTATCGTATAGAAAACTCGACACCACATCGTCACTGCCTGAATCATTTGGTTTCTTGCTTTGCAAGTCTTCATCCACATCAACAATGATTTTGATTTCTGCTGCTTCTCTTCCATCATTGAAGTTGTTTAAGTGCATGTCAGTGTTCACCTGCATCTCATTTTCCTTTTCACCACTATCAGCAACTTTTCTTCTTGAGACCCACATCCCTTTCTTCAACATGTTTTCTGCAGAAGTATAATTCTTTTTAGTAGGGCTTCCCTGTTTCGAATTCTCACCGACAATATCTGTGTTGTTTTTTTTAATATTTGTCTGTTGGAACAAAGGGCTTCCAACAGAAGATGCTCTTGGTTGTGATGTGGATCTCTTTCTTGATCCACCACTTGTTAGAAAACCTCTAATGTTAGACTTTTCTTCTTTTGGAGACCAAGAAAACACATTTGAAGTGGCTGAGTAACTTGAAAAATGTTTTAAACCTGCTTCCAGTGTTTTTAGCCTCACTTTTAGTTTTTCCTGAAGTAAACAACAAATTACATGTTTAAAATTGATTTAGATGCTTACATGGAAGACAAATAAGTCAGATAAAAATACCTTCAGTTGTGACTCTGCCTTAGCTGTTCTCTCTGATACAGTTAGCTTGTCTTTCAACCGTTGCATCTCTGCCTACATATGCAAGGACATAATGGATTATATTTCATTGAGATGTCTTGATTGTCTCACTGAAGTTAGTGCATTAGTATTTTTTTAATCTTAACCCTCCGGTATTCAGGGAAAGGGAGTCCTGGTAATACGGGGTTCAGCCGGGAGGTAAGTACACCCGGAGTTAGTGCATGAAGAGTGTTGGGCAGACTCTCTTGATTGGACTCCTTAAATATGGAAAATTGTAGTTTACACCTTCTTAAACTGAAATTTACCCTTTTAGATTTATTTCAGTATATTGTAGCTATTAGGAACAACAACACCTTATGAGTAACAAAAATTGATCTCTTTACTTCCTAGGATTAGTCTATGTAGTCGCACGGGGTTACTAAGTTTATCCAAAAAATATGTGTAAAATGATTAAGTATTTTCTCTAAACTGATAGGCATGGAAGCAAGTTCATATAATCTTCAAAGATTTTCATGGAAAGATATTCATACATACCTGCATAATCCTTCTCTCTTCCAGCCATTGCTTGACAGGCATGACCTTATCACTTTCACCCTTCCACTCATTAGCTGCCACAACATTTGCAATTCTATTGGCTGAAACTCTTACTCTTGCTAGCTCCCTCTCCAATGTCCTTTTCTGCTCCTTAAGTATTATATGCAAACAACCAAGTTACCACAAACAGTCAATATATCCAATATTACGATCAGAATGCCAGTAGCCATAATATATCCTTACTTGCAATTCAGAAATCTGTCTCTGGTAATCGCGAACAACGTTGGCCGCAGCACCATTAGCTAAGATGACTTCCTCAAGTTCATGAATGGTTTGGCCAAGCTTTTCAACTTCAAGAATCTTTTGGCGGCCGGATTTCTCTAAAATTTTGTTCTCCTCCTGTTTATGTTAGTTGTAAATTGGGTAAAAGATTTTCACTTTCATATCAAAATCCAAATATAAAAAATGGAAACACAGAAAATCCTACCTGGTAGATATCAATCTGTCTCTTTAAATCAAAGTTTTGATTTTGAACTTCTTCAACTCTTAGAGCCCTCTCTAGTGCACTTTGCAAAATCTTTTCTCCTTCTAACAATGCTGTCTCTTTTGACTTTTTGAGTCGTTCCAAAGCTTTCTTATCTTCATGAAGTGTTGTAATCTATGAAGCCAGATTGGATGTTAGTGTTGTCAGTCCACAAAATTCACTTCCATTTTGTTCTTTCCTTGCAAATGGTTAATCTTTGTTGAAAACTGTACTATTTCTAATTTACCTTATTCCTATACATTTTAATCTCAGCTTCAAGAGGGGCAATGACATTATCAATTGGAACAGAATCTTCATCCTTTTGATTTGCATGCACCCTTCTAAGTGTTGCTTCTGCTGCATATTGTGCAGCCAATGCCTCTTTCTTTTCATCTGTCAGTTTCTTGATTTCTAGATTCTGCATACCAATAGATTTTGAAAAACATCCATTTTAGATTCTAACAATTTTGGATATGGTTCTTGCTTCAAAAGAAATACTATACTAGTACACCAAATCAGTGCACCTTTTGCTTTAAATGATCCTCTGCAGCTCTAAGTCTCTCATCCAATTTACTAACTTCATTTCTCAACTGGAATTGGTGAAAGAGGTTTACAGCCAAAATTAGTACTGAATACTGCAAAATTCATATATGTTGTACTATCCTGAAAATAAGTAGGTAGTTTCATACTTTTCTATTTTAACATGCATGAAATAATGGTCCCTAAAGCATCAAGGGGATTATGATATGCCATGTAAGATGACCAATTTTCCTTCCCAATTCCAAGACAATAAAATGTTTGTATAGATTAATTTAATAAACATACCTCTTCTATGGCTTTATCCTTCAGAGCTTCAGTTGACCTTAATGCTTTGACTTCACCCTGACAAATTGCTAGCTCCTTAACTTTTTCTGCAACAATGATTACATTGAGTTATAACTTATAAAGTTTATTGACAAATTACTGATATGAAGATACTGACTAGAGAATCGTGCATTCTCGAACTATATTCAACTTGTATTCATTATAGGCTAATGACATGTTATAATTGGTGGTGAGTTTGGGGGAATCACAACATGTCACCGTGATTTTGACAAAAACTATAAAATTACAGTGCTATCGTGATTTTGTCGCAATTTCAAATATGCAATAAGGAAATCAATGAAAAGAAAGCATGTCAATATTTAGTATGATACAGAAACAGTGGGAATCAAACAGTTGACAGTGGAAGAACCTTTGATTTGATTATGCAAACGATTAATCTCCAATACTATAGGGTCTGACATAACAAGTGAAAGCTCCTCTCCATATTTCTCTTCACACCTCACCATTTCCCTTCCTTCAGTTTGAGCACTGGAAATGCACAAACAGATATATACACAAATGGAAGAACTCTCTGACTTATATATTATATAATATGCACAATATTTTGATTTGGTTTTGTTTTTAGGTGGTGCTAAATGACAAAGTAGGGCTGAGTCCAAAAACAATAACAACAAATGGAGGCTCTCATGTCAAGGTTACATATAATAAATAATAAGTAATAAACAATTAGAATATGAAATTAGTTCCCCTTTGGTCAATCAATCTTCACAAATGCATAACAGGCCGGCCAAGCCGGCTACTCCTAGTTCTACCTTCATACTTGTCACTCTCTCATTTCATATACTTATTTATAAACTAAAATATGTGTTTTCACATTTATTAATCTATAAAGGTCATCTTCTAAGGAAATATTAGGGTGGTTTGATAGTTGAGGTGGATAAGTTAAGAAGGATGTGAGGAGTTCGGTTCCCACCCTCAGCATACTTATAACAATTACTAACAATACTAACATAACATTGACGGTTTAAAAAAATGATCATCTTCCCGCAAATGTTACAACCAATAGAAAAAAGTTTTTTGAATATGTGTATTAGAAAGTGTGTTGTTAATATTTCATTTACACCGATCAGGGTCCACATGATAAATATAAAGTGGTCATAATTATAAGGTTCATCTCAATGGTAGTCGCTTTAGATAAGAGTGCAATTGTAACAAAGGCAATGATGTGGACTTATGATTTGGAATTTGAAAGCGACGAATTAAAGTGACTTCGATGAACAATTTAATTTAGGATTAATATTCATATGACTTGTCTTCATTACTAATAAAAAATAATAATTCAAATAGTTTTTGTAGAAGAAATGTCCACAGCTCAAGCTGTTTCTGAACACAACAACAAAGTGAACAAACACTTCATGGGATACCATCGAAGTTGAATTTTCTTATGAAGTATGATTCAACTTGATGATGTAATTTCATAAATATAATTTCGCTATTACCAATACAATAGTGATGTAATGAAAGTGGGATCAAGCTATAACTTCAGGTGGTCCTCTCTTTATGTTGGTTATGAGTTATTACATTAAAATGTGTTTTTTGTTTTATACATGATGTGGAGGTTGAAGTGCACGCGGATGATATTGAATTGAATTTAAAGAAAAAATCCCAACAATACTCAGACCAATTATCAGGTACAACAAACATGTTAAATATTTTATATATCCAACAAATTAAATAACCACTTGAATTTTATATTTCGTATATATGTCCATGCTACAACAAAATATCATTGTAAATAAAATTAGAAATTATACAATTACTTTGGGATGATTTATATTATCCAAAGAAGCAGTAGTTGATAAGATATAAGCTTAATATAAAAAATTTATAAACTCTTAATCAATTATTAGTTGTCATGTTTCTCACGGAAACAAATTCTTTCATCAATTGTCGATATTGCCACCCACGTGTAATTGTGATTTCCCTATAGCAGAAAATCTCGATCCATTTTTATCACCCTCTCCGTGTGTCACATATTTTTCTCTCTTTATTCCTTCTATTCTCAACAAAACTTACATTTAACCAAGAGTTAGCTTATAAGACTATTGTAAAACGTTCATCCCTTAAAATCATTTTGGAGAACTGAATAATATTTGATAGACTTTATTTACTTTAGGACTAAATTTTTTAAGACAAAAAAAGTGCATTGATTAATAAAAATAAATTCACGTGTTTTTGTGCCTTAACAGGAAAAGGAAATCACCACAAAGAAGAATAAGAATATGTGCCTTTCCTCTAAACTTTAGTCTCCATTCCCAATTTCCAAACTAATTAATAAAGCCCAACACCAATCGACCTTTGAATTAAAATGGCAAAGTATCTATACCATACCAAAGGAAAACTTGTTAATTAACGAAGATACTTATATAAATAACCATCCTCTTATTTTCTCCATCTCACAAATTCCCAAGAGGTCATCATGGATATACTAGAAAAGCTTATCCGTTATAAATACCAAATCTCTATAGTAATAGCAATTTCACTAACCATTTCCTCTGTGTTATATGCAGCCCCAAGAATCATGACCATTCTCACATATTTTTGGCCCTTGTTTGCTTCCACTACTATGTTCTTTGTTGCAATAATAGCCTTTGGAGGTGTTTCCAAATTCTCAGCTGAAGATCGCGACGAAAAAGCTGGTCAAGGGCTCTTGGATTATGTAGCA
>NC_021166.2:624313-639818 GCF_000331145.2 Cicer arietinum
GGAATGCCAGAATATACATAGAATGTTCAAAACTTCTGAATGCATCAAAGGTGGTTCAAGTTTCACTGTTTCATTTAGATATAAACCAAAACAATTATATATTGTTCTTTGTATTCAAATCCATGCTCAAATGATAATTGTGGCAATCCTATGTGTATAAGAATGTCACAAACATGAGTGAAAATATAAATATAAATGCTCAAATGTGTATTCCAATTCATTAAATCTACTGTTTTTGCATTTAAGAACATCTACAATGACAATTGCTTTACCAGAAGATTTAGAATAAAAAAAACAAATTGAAGCAAGAACTTTAACAACTTATATTTGGATAATTTTCATTCAAATGATATTTACAAATATGTAAAAAAAAGCTAGCAGTTGAAGCTAATTCCCTCTTGCTGTTAAATTTATTTATCTGGTATTATTAAGTTTCAATTAATTTAAAAAACTAACAAAGACAAAATGTTAAAAATCTAAACTGAAATTCATGATTTATATAGTAGACAGTCATAATGTTAAGATGGTTCAGAATTCAGAATTTCTGATATCGGATTCAGTCAGAGTTCCTGAGTGATCACAATCTAGTTTTCTAAAAATCTCCATCACAGCTGAAATATCTTCTTGGTTAATCTTTCCCATTTCCTTCAACTTGTATACAACAAACTCTGCAGCACTGGAAAAAAAAAGAAAAAAAAAAGATGTTGAATATGATCGTTTAATAGCTTAATATATAGCCAAGTATTGGAGCTATCTATCGATGCAATACAAGTAATGAGGTCTTATAATTATAAATATGAACCTGATGCATCTCTCACTGCAAAAGATAGAAAGAAAAAGAATACATATATAAAAGATCTGGATTGACTGCAGCCACAAATTCACGCATAGACGCAGTCAGCAAGCATAAATGCATGAGATTTGTAATTGAGGGAAAAACAAATCCATATAATTAAGCTTAGCAGTGTCTTTTTTTTATTGTCCTACCTGACAGCTTTGTCTCCATCAAGATCTGCTGCCTCAAGATCAAGGGGCGAAAGTTTTCGGGTAAGAACCATTTTCGCAAGTGATCTTTGTCTATCGTCAGTATAGAGTTCAGCAAGGTAAGCAAAAGACTGAGCCAAGCAAATGGTGCTGCTCAATATCCAAAACACAGCAAAAGTTCGACCAATAGTAGTTGAGAAGCTCTTATCTCCATAACCTAAAGTAGTGACTGTGGAACAAACACAATAGAGTGCATCCACAAAATCTAGATTTTCAACAAAACACAGAAAAACAGTTCCTACAATCATGTGGACACAAAAAGTGGATGCTGCAAGCACAAATTTGTATTTGCTTTTGTTAGTTCCAAGTTCTTCAGCAATCTCTTCTACACCAAAATTTTCAGCCTTGCATATGGCTTCAACAATAAATATTTCCTGTTTTTCAACAATGTAATCTGCTGCTTTGCTAAGAATTAAGCCACCGAGAGCTATGCCAGTGAAGACATAAATGCAAGCAAGTAGTTTCGCTAAAGGGCTATTAGGAACAAGATCACCATATCCAACAGTTGTCATTGTCACAACACAGAAATAAAGGGCATCAAGAAATCCATTGGTTTTTATACCCTCAATTTGGTAACTTGTGAGAAAGAAACATAAGGTGCCTGTTCCTAAGTAAGCTGCTAAATATAAGAAAACTGGCCTGAAATGGAATTCTGCTTCTTGTTTTTCAGTCATACATTGATCATGTAAAGGGTTTTGAGCACCATTCTGCTCTTGAAGATTGATCTCTGTCTCTGAAGCACCGCCGCGTCGCGGTCTTCTTCTCTGAAGGTCACTCTTCTCATTGATGATTTGAGAGTGATCCCTTGACTCTGAAAGCAATAACTGTTGAGCCTCATCACTGCCCATCAACTTACTTACAAATGTTTCATTTGTTACCTGCATTGTTGTAAGGTACTTAGTTTTCTTCTGCCATGTTCTGAAGCTTGAAGTTGTTTATGAAAATAGCAGTGTTATCAATTGCAAATTGCAGAAAATAGTGGTTTGTTCAATTTCCATTATACTACAACAGCTATTTGACAACAGTAAAAAATAGTAGTAGAAATCAAAGAACTAACAAGTAGTAGAGTTTCTTTCAATAATGGAGTGGATTTTTTCCTACAACAAATTCATGTTTTTCTAAAGTAATTTATCTTGACATATTAGTACTTTTCCTTACTACTACTATATTAGTTAGGGAAACTTTGGAAATTTTCTCCATTGAATTCGCAGATCGTGATAATCAGATTTACCAACGATTATCATTTAATTCAATATTTCAATATAGTAGAAAATAATGTATTTACATATTAATTTGAAAAATAATGATAATACTCATAGGCTATAATGAGTATAAATATAATTGCACTTTGAGGATACATTCCTAATTGTTCTTAAGATACTGTAAGATTGAAAATAATAATCGCACTTTGAGGATCATTGACTTTTTAAAAGGCATACAAAGAAGTAGTATAAAGGTTAAAGACCAATAAGCATAAAAGCTAAAAAATGGTTAGATACCTGAGAAAGTTGATTCAGCTAGATTAACACTTATTCTATAAAGAAATCGATTATCTCACTTGTTCAAAATTCGTTTAATTAACCAGGAAGAATAATTATTTTATTAAAAATAAATCATTTCTCCTTTGGAAAGTTTAGAAATCAGGAAAACAGCCAATAATGTCTCCAATGCTTCCAAATGGACATTCTTAAAACCTTAAAAAATTTACCTTTTTTGCCATAAAAACCAAACTTGACGTGGCCCTTCAGATCCACTACACTAGAATGCCATTTTTATTTTAGGGAGACCCAAATTATTTTATTAGTAAGAGGAAATTGTTAAATCCTATTTTTAAAACAGCTCATTGGAGTTTTCAATAGTTTCATTTTTTTTTTATTTGTCACAAAAAGTAGTTCTTAAAAAATTTTCCTATAAACTGCATAATGAAGAAATGCAATATTATACAGAGACAACACCAAGAATTAACAACCGAAACACCTTATGAATACAGTAATTAAACCTACACGATTATTCATACACCACACAGAAAGAATAGAATTGCATAAAATAAATGCAGTATTAAGGGATGAGAAGAACGCACAATAATTGATTAGGGAACTCTTTACGTATCTGAGAAAGTCTCTCATTATGATTTTCACTCAGTTTTTCTTTTTTCTTCTTCGAATGGTGATTCCCGAATTTTTCACATTATCTGGTTCACACTCTTGTTGTTTTTTTTTCTTTTTCCTGGTTTTCCCGTAACCTTCTTTTCGTTATCATCAGTGACGGTTTGTTTTTTGCTACTAAAAGAGCTTGTGTCATATTTAATTTTGTTTTTTTTTTTGGTCAATAGAGTTGGCTTTATGATTATTATTCTTGGTAACAAAAATAAATGTTTTGAATTGACTTGACTATTTAATAGGTTAATTCAAAGGTATTTTTTCTCTCGCCTAAATATTCTTAAATACATAAAAATAGATATCAAGTAAAATTTGGAAAATACTAAGAAGATTAATAAAATAAACTTTCAATTACATAGGAAGAAAAAGGAGACCTAAAATGTTGAGCCCACAGCAGGAAAAAAAAGCCCAACAAGAGAAATCGCTAATTTATTGTTAGTAAATCTTCATCCAATCTCCCAATTTTTTATTTATTAGAATCTAACTTCCGAAATTGTAAAATATATGATTGTATCTTAAGAGTGTTATTTGAGGACAAAGAAGCCGAGACATATGAGCATTTGCAAAATGGGCAACATATACAATAGGTGATATAATGGATCACGCAATGTTATGTGTTATTCTCTACTTATAAGACAATTGAAAGCCATAATCTTTTGGATCATTAAAAATTAGGTATTGGTATTTTTCTGTTTGATCAAATCATCGTA
This sequence comes from Cicer arietinum, assembly GCF_000331145.2. Lineage (NCBI taxonomy): Eukaryota > Viridiplantae > Streptophyta > Magnoliopsida > Fabales > Fabaceae > Cicer > Cicer arietinum. The sequence continues at coordinate 628,227 of NC_021166.2, forward strand.
TGATTGTATAGTTGAAATAAATTTTTATTTGATGAAATAATTCAAAATTATGAGAGACTTTAATATTATATATTCACCTAAAATTTTAAGATAATAAATATGTAAGTTATGTCTCTTATGTGGAATATTCACCACTTAAATGTATATTGAGAATTTTTTTGCAATGTTTAGAACATTATATTTTCACATTTCCTTTTTCCTTTTTTTTTTTTTTGCTTTCACACAAAATAATTTTGTTCTCTCTTTTGGACACGACATATATTGAACGACGTTAATCTTCAGTTTATATGATCTTCAACGTATTAATTTATTTAATCAGTAATTATTTTCATGATTAAGCCAAATAATATTAGTTAAGGAGCAGTAAATTAACCTATGATAGCAATAAGATAAGAACCATATAATATATAAAATTAAAATATTTAATTACAGTTTTAGGTCATCAATTTTTATCTATTTATAGAATTAGCCTTCTATTTTAAAAGTCGACAATTTTGAATTCTTTATCAGATTTTTTAAATAAAAAATAACGATTGACGTATTTTAAATAGCATAAAATACAATTTCATGATATAAAATAATTTAGATGTATTAATTATTCACATATAATTGATTAAATTAAAATATAAAAAGAATATGAAGTTGATAATTAAATTTTTATAGTATTTTATTATAATTTTATAAATGTTAATCATTATAAATCATTATATTACATGTCATGTTATTTAAAACATATCACATTCTTATTTTTTAGTTAATAACAAAGATCAAAATTATTAATTTTTAAAGTAGAAAAGTACTTTCGTGTATACGAATAAAATTACAATTAATCCAGAAAAAAAAATGCACCGGTGACTATATTTGCTTTCTTAAGAGTATTAAACGGCATTAAAAAGCTTAGCAACTACTTTAAATTATTAAAAAACAACTACGATAACATTAAGGCTTAAATTAATGTATCGAACACTTCATTATGATAATTTAGTCATGTAGTGCATCATATTACGATGATAAAGGTGGTTTAAATATTTCATTATGATATTTTTTTGTAAAAAAGTGATATTTTTAATCTATAAAAAAAATCTATTAAATTAAAATAGAAGTTAGAAGTGAATAAAAAAAATTTAGAAATTAAACTTAAAATGTCATAATTTTGTAGGAGTTTAAAAATATTTTAAACTAAAAAAATTCACTCTCATTTTATTATACTATAAAAAATAAAAAAATAAAAACTTGAGGCTCTCATCAATTAGACTTCAATTAGTTGACTTTATTAATATTTTCCAATAAATCTTAGATACATTATAATTTCATTTTAAAATTTAAGTTAAGCCTTACATAACTCCACAAATTCAACTTATATAGGATGAGGATTATCCACCATTTATAAACACTTTGTCAGTTCTTATCTTATCAAATTTGAAATTCTCATTGAATTTTGGATAGACTTTGTTACTATCTTAGTCTTTGAGTTGAGTCTTATGTAATACTCACAAAATCGGTTATGTCATGATGAATTAGACTCAACATTAAATCTAATATGATACCATAGCCTATTACAAATCAATTTTAGAAAAAAGACACTCTTCAACTTAAAAGCCAATTTTGTATGAGGTATCTAAAGTCTAATTTAAATTCTAAAAATATCTTAACCTGACTCGGGATTACTAAAACCTACTCCATTAAAATCCGAACAGTTATAAAAAAAAATAAAAAAAAAGCTTACAGCTACCTCATTCTTTTGCCAACACTTACAGCTACCCTCATTCTCTTGCATCTATTGTTTGCAAGTTGCAACACACCAAGTATATACTTAAAATATAAATAAAAAAATAGTTAAATAATATAAATACATTTAACCATAATTATTTTTTAGATGATAGGAGTTTGGGACTTTTAGTTTTTATTTTGGTACAAGACATAAAAGTTTTTGTATCGTTTGGGACTTGTCTCTTTTCTATATATTTTATTCAAACTTTTCTATAAAAATACTTTTTTATATTTATTAATGAACACATAAATTTAATTTATAAGTATTGTTAATACACTACAATCAAGAAGTTATTATAAAAGTTTTACAATAACAATTTTATTTAAAAAGATAATGTGATCGGTTTATTCTTTAGTTAAGAAAATAAAATAAATATTAGTATTCTTCAACTCATAATTTAATTGGTTATACTACAAAGATATATTGTTTTTTTGTTTGTCAATAGCCAAAATATATTGTTGAATCAGAGAATGTTTCAACTTTCAGTCGATTTTTTTGTTTAAAAAAAACAGTCGAAAAATAGTGGGCTTTTCCCAAACCTTCCTGCCCAAATTTCTTTGTACTTATTGCACTTCCAAAATATTGGGCTGGGCTTATTTCTTTTGAACTAAGAGGGTTGCTGTTAAGCCGAAAAAACACTGATTTTTCGGTAGAGAGCTAGTTAAAAGATTGGATAAAAATACTATTGATTTGCATTGGTGAATAAAATTGAGAAGTTGAATTAACAATCACTTTGAATTAACAAATTTAAATTGGCTAATCCAAATAACATTAGAGATGAGAGAAGAAATCATCAAAGTCAATAAACTATTTTATAGTTTATTAGATTAATTTAAATTTATTTGATCAAAATAAAATGTATTTAGTAAATGAGCTTATTACACTAGCCTATAACTCTTCTTGAAATGGTATTTGATTTTGAAGTAGCATTTAAATTTATAATTGATAACTTGAAACATTATTAACGTCATATCTTGCATATTTCATCAACTAGTTTACCGGCCATAATCTGATTTATCAGCTATAATATGATTTATTAATTTATCGTTTAATTTTATCAAATAGATCTTAAACTAAACCTGTATCCAATAGGCTCATAACCTGTATCCAAACTGTGTTTATAGTCAGCAACATGATGGCCTTGTTACAAGAAGTTAAGCAGAACACCCAAAGAAAAAAACTCACAAAAACAGCAAAAACATTAAACATTAAGAATTGCAAAATATAATATAATAGTAAAAATGAAGGGTCCTTAGATATCATAAGAAATTGGAGCTATGTATGTATGTAAGAAAAAGAATCTAGTTTCCATAATCATAACTAAAATCAGAAACACCAACCATAGCAGAAATAACTTGAGAAACAATGTAGAAGCCACCACCCAAAATAGAAAGGATAAGAATTGCAGTAATTGGATTCTTGAGAAGCTCAAAAATAGGCTGCAAGATTGTGTAAATAGCACCTGTACTAACAGTTAGTGCATACAATCCATACCTTCTAACATTGTCCCAAAACTCTTCCACAAGTGGTCCTTCAGGTCCCAAAGCCAATGCTTTTTCTTCATCCATTCCACTCAGAACCAACAAAATTCCCAATGAAACAACTCCCATTATTACAATCCTTGATTTCCTATTTTCAAGAACTTCAAGTTTCTTCAATGGTTTGTGTTTGAGAGTAACTGGAGTTTGTTCTGTAAGTGTTACTTCAATTTTAGAAGTTTGGTGTTTCAAGTTTTTGAACCCATAGGATGTTACTAATTTGGTGGGTTTGATAAGTAATTGAGGGGTTTTTGAAGTAAAAAGGGAACAAGAAGGGTTGGAGGAACTTGGAAGGTGGAGTTTTAATTTCAAGCTGAGATTTTTCATCTTCTTTTTTCTTCCTTAATTTTAGGTAGCTAGCTAACCTTTTAAGTCTGTTCAATTCAATTTGTGGATGTAAATGAAGCTCTTTTCACAAATGCTATCAATGCAATCTTATCTTCATTTCTTTAAATTTTATATCATTTTATGCCCTTCTTACCTTATCTTACATATATACGGCCCCCAAATGTGGACAACTCTAATTTATTCTAAATTTAATTGCACTTTTTATCTTTTTATTTTTATTCAATTTGTAAAAGTGGTTGTCCTATTTTAAAATTAAATATATGATATTTTTTTTAGATTTTTAAATTAAAAAAATTATGATAGGATATATTTTAAATGATATAACATACAATATTATAGTATTCAATGAATATTTATCAAATTGTAATAAAAATTTATAAAATATATTTTTAGTTAGAAAATTTAAAAAAGAGATCAAAATTATTGAATTTTAAAATAGGGTAACTATTTTAGTGAATTAATAAAAATAAAAAGATCCAAACTGCAATTAAATGTTCATTTTAAAATTAATTTTATGTTGGTGTAAGTATCAACACTAACGTATATGTTTGTCTATCTTTATCGATAAAATGATTCTTGGATTAGAAAGGAATGGTGAAATTGTAAATAAATTTATTTATTTATTTTAACCATCTAATTTTTATGAGAAAAGAGTCCTAGTAATCTAGATTCAGTTGGAACATAAATAAAGTATGATAAAAAATTAATCTAATTAGAATTTAAATTTAAAATTCTCCTGCACGATTCATCTTTAACTGAAATTTATTAATCTTTTAAGTTCAGTTAATAGACCAAAATATAAGAAAAAAATAGTTACAATTAGTGGGACCAAAATATAAATAAAAAATAACTAATTTAATTGTATTCAATACTATTATTATCAAAATATCCTTCAAAATTAAATTAAATGTTGGGTTAATTTTGGAAATGTAATATTTTATTGTGTGAAGGAAATTAAATGTAGTTAATTATTATTTTTAATATATTTGTTATTAGTTGTGTTTGCTTCTAATTGAGTCTTAAAGTAGTACTATTATATCAAGTTTCTTAATTAACATGATTTGATAAGTGATATTCTATGTCAAGAGAGTAATGAATAGAATTGTTAAATAGAAGGAGATATAAATAAGTGTATTAGTGAATCAAAGATTGAATTTAAGTGGTTAATTAATTTATATTAAAAATAAATTGTTCGAAAGAACTCGAGTTTAAATTTTCCCTAAAACATTTACTTATCAATAATAGAGTTATTTTTTAGAACATAAAACTTTACTTGATTTAACTAAAATAGTTTATCCTTGGTAAGTGCTTTTGTTTCAAAGGCAGCGTTTGGTAAAAAAAAGTGATTATGAAGAAGAGCTTTTTTGCTTGCTTAAGAAAGCAGTGGAAATGGCTGGTGGTTTTTATGTTGCTGATTTGTTCCCTTAATTTAAGCCTATTGATGTGATTACTAGGATGAAAGCTAAATTGGAAAATATGAAAAAGAAGCTTGATAACATTTTAGAAAGCATTATCAAAGAGCATCAATTAAACCATAATCAAGGACATGGTGAAGATCTAGTTGATGTTCTTTTACATGTTCAACAACGTGGCACTTTTGAGATCCCAATCACTAACTGACGACAATATCAAAGCTGTCCTATGGGTTAGTTATTAAATTTGTCATAAAAATTATATATAAATTCTCATTTCACCGCAAACAACAAAAAGTGCTGTTTAGATTTAGTAGACTTAACGGGTGGCATAATATAATTGGAAATTGACCGGTGCATTCCAAACTTAAGAATGCATCGAAGTGTTAGCAAAAATAAATATGTTAATTTGTAAATACAGGACCAATAATAAATTTTGAATCTCAGTTTTTATTTAGATTTTTTATTTTTCTAATTTAAAAAATTATTCTTCTATTTTAAAAGTTAATTTTCTTAAAAAAAATATTGAACTAAAAAAGTAAATTTTTTATGTATTTTAAATAACGTGACATGCAATTTTATAATTATAATTATTTAAATACATTAATTATTTATATGTTATTAATTAAATTACAAAAATAAAATAAAAATTTTAAAAAAATTAGTAGAATTTTTTTATTTTACATCGTTTTATTATAGTCACTTTATTTAAAGTATATCATGTTGTTATTTTTTAATTAAAAAATTAAGATAAAATATTAAAATTATTATATTTTAAATTGAAGGGACTGTAAGTTGATAAAAATAATATAAATAACTTTTATTTATCAAAAATTACAGAAACAGTTTTTTAACAAATTTTCACAAAAACGGCCCAAAAATGTACACGGAGCACTAATGGGTTACACGTTCAAACTGAACCGCAAACCCGCCAAAAATCGTTTAGTAAAACGGTCGAAATGGGGCCCACTATTGTAGCACACATCACGGGAATGAAGAATGTTTGTTACTTAAATTAAATTTTTTATATAGACCAAAAAAAGAAAAGATTTATTTTTAAAAAAGAACTCATAAACAGATTTTATATCTGAAAGCGCATAGGATTAGTTATCATCAGCAGTTATAGTAGTGCCTTTGCTTACACGTAACTTGTTTATCGATCATCAATGGCGAAAAAACACCTATCTGAAACTCAACACAAACACAAACACAAAGATGAATATGAATATGAATCGTTTTCTTCGGATTCGGAAATCGAATATGAACCGATAGATGTTATTAGTTCTTGGCGTCCCAATGCTCATGGTGGCCATCACTCCCTTTCTTCCACCTTCCAACCTCTCTCCAATCGCTACCAAAAATTCTCCCATCACATTCGAGCTTCTCCTTTAGAGGAATGGGAAGAAGGAAGCATGAATATTGCCATGTCTAACACTGTTACCACAGCAATTCGTGCAACTGTCAGAGACATGGCTATTGGTAAAACTCGAACTTCCGAGAAAGCCGATCGGGCCACTGTTGAACAGGTAAATATTAATTATTTCATCAAATTTTACAATTCTAGACGAAAGAAAGGTAAAGAAAAATATAAGACTTATAAAACTAATAAGAAAAACTAACTGATCTAAGAGCATCTACAACGGTGAACTCAATATGGGTTTTTTAGATGGGGTCCACTGTGCCACATCATCTTGAAGCAATTTACTCATTATCTAAACTCAACATGATTCAAGTTCTACTATGCCACATCACCTTAAATCAACTCATTCATTTTTTACGGTTTAACTTTTAAAAAATCATATTATATTCCATTACTTTAATTTATACATTAATATTTAATTTTATTATAACTTAAAATATTAATTTAAATGGAAAAATAAATTAAAAAGTACGTTAATAAAAACTTTAATAAACTTCGATAACAAAAATTGTGAAGAAAAAGTAGGAGTAACAAATTGTTTCTATTAATGAGTTAACAATCGTAATTAAAGGAGAAAAAAAGACTAACGGTGGTATATTAACTAAAAAAAAGCTAATGGTTACAAAATTATTATTATTTAATAAATTAAAAAGAAGTTAACGGCTATAAATTAATAAAAATGATAAATTTATTATTATTAATAAATTAATAAAAGGTAGCGGTTATAATTATATTATTATTAAATTATGAAAGTAGATAGAAAAAAAAAATAACTGCTATGAAGCACCGTTCCTTCCTGACAGTACCGTGATGACACCTTGGCACAACTCCAACGGTGAACCCACAAAAAACTGGAAGTTAAGTAATTACACGCTGACGAACGAACTCATTTTCACTCCCGTTGTGGATGCTCTAAGTGACTAATTAGTCTAACTAACCAATGAGTAATATTGGATCTGATATAAAATATAAATTTTAGTTTTGCATTGGGGTATTGATTAAGAAATGAACAAATAGACTGTTTCTTAATGAAAATTTAAATATTAGTACTATGAAAATGAACTATTAAATAGAAACTTTCTAACTTGTATTCGTTAGTTGGGTACTAGTTTGCATTTGCGTTTTTTAAAGTTTCCTTGTTTGTCTTATTCATTTTCAATAATTTGTATGCTACTAATTAATGCTAAAATTCCTCTAGGCAATTGATCCCAGAACGCGCATGATTTTATTTAAGATGCTAAACAGAGGAGTGTTTCAAGATATCAATGGGTGCATTTCAACTGGAAAAGAAGTATGTTATACACCAAAAGCTTTTATTTACATGTTTTAGTTTTTTTTTTTTCGTGATTAAGGTTTTATGACGGAGACTTTGATGTGGATAATTTATTCTATATGTTAATAATTAATATTTCTGTTTGTTACTCTCTTTGTATTTTTTAACAGGCAAATGTTTATCATGCCACCAAATCCAATGGTCAAGAACTTGCAATTAAAGTATACAAAACATCTGTTTTGGGATTTAAGTAAGTGTTATAGGTGTTAGCTTGTTCTAACTTCTTTTATTATTACAGATTATCGTGAACACCAAAATATGAAGAATTACATAGGCTACTTAAATTTTGTTTTCCCTTTATGAAAAGGGCACTGGGATGTGAATTTAAGCAGACTCTCAAATATTATTTTTGTTTTATCATGCAAAATTTTCCTCCATGGGCTGGATCTTTAATATTATCATATATTTCCTCTTTCTTTTCAATTGAATTTAGGGAGTGTATGCTTGCTTATTTATTTCCTTTTAATAATTCCTTAGATACACAAAAAGCACAAATTGCTACATTAAATGGAAGTTTCTTGATTCACAGATGTGTCTTAAATTATTTTATGAACTGAACTTTATGATCTGATTGATATCAGGGATAGAGATAGATATGTGAAAGGAGATTACCGGTTTAGAAATGGGTACTGCAAGCATAATCCCAGAAAAATGGTACAAACATGGGCAGAAAAAGAAATGAGGAATCTTTTTAGGTTTGCATTTGCTCTTATTTCATTCCTTTTTTTTTCTTCTTATGTTGGATATGCACTTTAACTAAAAACTGTTCAGATAATACTGGCTATATTGGAATGCAGGCTAAAGGCAAAAGGACTTAGGTGCCCTACTCCACATCTTCAGAGGCAAAATATCCTTGTTATGGAATTTATCGGTACTGCTTTTATCCTGCATTTTGATACAATCTGATTGTCCAATTATAATCAATTGTCCTCAATTCTGTTTGTTATGTCGAATACCAGTGTGTATAAGATAGAAATTAAGTAAAGTAATGCATGGTTCAATATTGATCAAATGCATTATCAGTCCTAGAAAATTCCAATTTCTTGCTGTAGCATATCATCTCATTCTGGTAATCAATACTGCAGTTTAGACAGAAGAAATGCAAGTAGGTTTTTAACTTAAGTTTTCTGGTGATTTGATTTTTGCAGGAAAGAATGGTTGGGCCGCCCCACTTCTCAAAGACGCAGATTTATCTTTAGACAAGTTACGGGAAGGCTATGTTGAGGTGTGTGCTACAATAGTCTAGTAAAGTTAGCAATGGTTTAGAAGTTGGAAATTAGCCCTTTAGCAGGTTTCTTTAATATAAGGTTCCTGTTTTGGTCCTCATTAGCCTTTTATCTAGAATGATTACTAAAAACTTGAGTTGTCAAATAGCAGTTATAGTGGTGCTATTGCGTAGGGGAATTTTTAACAAATTGCTATTGTTCCACGATACACTATTTAGCACAAAGTGTTGTTAAATAACGGATATATTTGTGCTGTAACTTTGTAGCATAGCGGAATTTGAACAAAACACTATTTTCTACTGTTTTGACAACCCTGCTAAAAGCTCACTTGTGTGATTAAAGCTATTTAGAAGTCTACACTATCTTCTGTGGTATCAATGGTTTAATTTAAGGACTCTCCATTAAAACACTTCTTACGCATTTCTTATACCTTTCTAAATTCTAAAGGTGCTAAGGTTTATTCTGTTATGCCAATTTTTGAGGCTGACATTATGAGCATTTTGTATTTCAGATAATTGTTGCAATGCGGACATTATATCAGAAGTGTAAATTGGTGCATGGTGACCTCAGTGAATATAATATACTTTATTATGAGGTGAATACTACTTTGAGTGTTTATATTTTAGTGATTAAATGTCTCTCTCTAAATAGTTTACTTATTTATTCTTTAATTATCAGGGTCACTTGTATATTATTGATGTTTCTCAAGCTGTTGACCTCGACCATCCTCATGCTCTTGATTTTCTGGTCGAAGACTGTATTCACGTATCCGTAAGTACTCCTACGCTCTAGCTGTAAATTACATATCTCTTGCCCCCTTTCTCATGTGTTGCAGGGCTAATAAGGAAAAAGTGTGATAAACTACTTGTTTTACTTGCAGGCTTTCTTTAAAAGACATGGTGTTGGTGTCATGTCAATAAAAGAACTGCGTGGATTTATTGTTAATGCATCAATTGCTGATGATGCTGTAGATAGTTATTTGGAAAAGGTATTTGTCATCATTAGTTTGTCATTGTTTACATTCTCTGAACAACTTCAAACATATTTTTAATGGATGCAAAAAATTTCAGGTGCAACAAAAAAATTTGGCCGGAGAATATGTATCTGATGATTTGGAATTTGGACAGGTAAATTGTCTTAATAAGTTACTTTGTATTTGAAGGTAACTTGCATTAGCAAGAAAATGAAGGGAAAATTGAAGAAAGAAATTTAGGGAGTTTAATCTTTAGATATTTGTATTGTTGTGAATATCTAAACATGGGAGCTTATTTATACTATCTTATGAAAATGTAAAATTCATACGTTATTTAACCCTCCAATTTTGATTTTTTTTTCTTTCTAAAACAGCATGAGTTTAATTTTGATAACTTTTTTCAATGTAATTTAAAGAACTAGAAGCGCTAGTGATATTGGTCTATTTACCACATTGATTTTTTCTCTTGTTGATGTTAAGAATGCTGAGGAGGATGTACAACAAACAAATGGCGAAGACACTGGAGAAGATTCACATGTTATCTCTGATGGTAGATCTAATCTCTTAGAAGGTGACACCGAGTCTCAATCGGGAGAGGACGAAGTAGATAACGAAAGTGATTCTGAAGAGGTTTCATTTTCTGAAAGTGATCGAGATACTCCTCTTGAGAATATAGCTACTAGAAAACAAGCTAGGAAAGAAAATAAAAAGAAGGTGAAAGAGGAGAAAAGGGAAGCAAGGAAAACTAAAGTCCCCAAGTCTGTGAAGAAAAGAAAGAAAAAATTGTCTAAAGCCCCAAAGACCAGATAGTGAAGATGATCCATATTTTAATAAATTAGGATAAACTTTATATATTTTAATTTGGTTTGTATTAATTCTTAGTTTGCTTTGATTTTGAATTGTAATAGTTTTATTATTGATTTAGTTTTTGTTATGTGTAAGTGAAGATACTTTTCTTACTTACATTAAGTTTATTTTAGAAAAAAAAATAAGATGTAAGACTAATATGGGCCTAGAGAATGCTGTCACTTATGACCCATTTAGGTTTAGAGATAGACTTAGTATAAATAAGCATTTGTAACCTCATGGAGGGCAGATTTTGATTATTATTTTTGTGAGGCTTTGCTCTCTAGAGTTCTTGAAAGAATTCATCTTGAACTTATCAAGGCTGTTAATCCTTGTGGCGTTCTTTTTGGCTTATCAATCTCAAGATTGTGGCGCCATTTTGTTCCTTTGTTTCGTTGCTGAATAATAATATTGAGTTTCCTTTACATCAAATCCTAATACTCCAATTCTTTCAATTTTCGTAATCAGTAACCAGCGTTCATATCTCGAGTTCTATATATTGTTTTTCGGTGATTCAAAAGCCTAACTTGCGTTTCAGAACGTCATCTTTCACCTCGATTTGGAATGAATCGGAGTTTCGCAGCGCCGTTTATCACGTTCTCCAACCAAACGCGATTTTCACTCAAATTTGTAAGTTCCGACCTAGAACGATCTTTAAAGTGAACTATGACTATTAGGATCATATCACAAACACACCAATTGGATGCACAAGATTGGTTAAAAAC
>NC_021166.2:640973-676580 GCF_000331145.2 Cicer arietinum
TTTGTGTCATTGGATGAACATTTAGGGCATTTTCGTCTTCCCTTGGCTTATTCTTGCCCAATTAGGGTTTTTAACCAATCTTGTGCAACCAATAGGTGTGTTTGTGTCATTAGATGAACGTTTAGGTCATTTTCGTCCTTCCTTGGCGCATTCTTGTCCAATTAGGGTTTGTAACTGATAAGGATCTCAAGAGCATGAAGATGATTCATATTTTAATAAATTAGGATAAACTTTATATATTTTAATTTGGTTTGTATTAATTCTTAGTTTGCTTTGATTTGGAATTGTAATAGTTTTATTATTGATTTAGTTTTGTTATGTGTAAGTGAAGATACTTTACTTACTTACATTAAGTTTATTTTAGAAAAAAAAAAATAAGATGTAAGACTAATATGGGCCTAGAGAATGGTGTCACTTATGACCCATTTAGGTTTAGAGATAGACTTAGTATAAATAAACATTTGTAACCTCATGGAAGGCAGATTTTGATTATTATTTTTGTGAGGCTTTGCTCTCTAGAGTTCTTGAAAGAATTCATCTTGAACTTATCAAGGCTGTTAATCCTTGTGGCGTTCTTTTTTGCTTATCAATCCCTAGATTGTGGCGCCATTTTGTTCCTTTGTTTCGTTGCTGAATAATAATATTGAGTTTCCTTTACATCAAATCCTAATACTCCAATTCTTTCAATTTTCGTAATCAGTAACCAGCGTTCATATCTCGAGTTCTATATATTGTTTTTCGGTGATTCAAAAGCCTAACTTGCGTTTCAGAACGTCATCTTTCACCTCGATTTGGAATCGGCCGAATCGGAGTTTCGCAGCGCCGTTTATCGCATTCACCAGCCATACGTGATTTTCACTCAAATTTGTAAGTTTCCGACCTAGAACGATCTTTAAAGTGAACTATGACTATTAGGAACATATCATGTGGTATCAGAGCTTGTCTCTAGGTTTGGAATTGAGGAAAATTTTGTTTATGCATTTTTTTTTGTGATACATAAATTGCTAGTTGTATTATTTTGTTGAATTGTTGTTCTTAGCTAGTTGGTGTGTTGCTGCTACTTAAAAAAAAATACAAAAAAAAAAGAATACAAAAAAAAGAAGAATACATAAAAAAAAAATAGTATTGTTAAAAGTAGGGCACATTATCTGTTTGACAAAATTCCTAAGTATGTCATATGATCAATATTTTTTTCGCGATTTTGTATTGGATCCAGAGTATGTGAAATATTTGTATGAAAATGGATATGCAAAACAAGCTAGAAAAGTAGAGAAGCTTGCCTTGAGAGAGATGGATAAAATCAAAGAAAAGAAAGAAGAAGAGGAGAAACATTTGAGGGACAAAGGGCAAGAAATTGGCGTCAACTATTTGTCTAATTGTGATAATTCTCTATTGCAAGTGCTTGAAGAAGTGTCTCCAAAAGAGAAATTTCATCCATATATTGACATTGAAAGCAAAGTGAAAGATTATGGTAAAATTGAAAGTCTCTTCAAACAAGAGAGTGAGGTGAACGAAACAATGTTAGTGCTTGAAAGTGATTATTCAAAGGTTCCTCAAAAGGATGCTTCCAAGGAGATTATTGAGTCACCATTTTTTTGTGATGAAGAGAATGTCCATGTAACTCAACTTGCTTTGAAGCCTTTGCAAATACAAAGTAACATATTGTTTGCCAAAAATTTCAATCCTAAGAAAGTCAATTTGGCCATAAATATCAAATTCAGAAGGTATAACTTTATCCCCATCTTTAGAATTTCTTACCTTTACTATAAATGTGATAAGATGTTAATTGTTAAAGATGGAAATGCGTTTCACCGACTTATCACATTTGGTGACTTTTCTAATTTCCCGTTTGACCCCGGTGGATATGATGAGCTTGTGGTTTGTTTGGATTATTTCTTCATGTACGATATAATGGAGCTTAAATTCGTGGTCGAATTTCTTCAAGAAAGAGGGAATGATAAGGATCTCAAGAGCATGAAGATGATTCATATTTTAATAAATTAGGATAAACTTTATATATTTTAATTTGGTTTGTATTAATTCTTAGTTTGCTTTGATTTGGAATTGTAATGGTTTTATTATTGATTTAGTTTTTGTTATGTGTAAGTGAAGATACTTTTCTTACTTACATTAAGTTTATTTTAGAAAAAAAAATAAGATGTAAGACTAATATGGGCCTAGAGAATGCTGTCACTTATGACCCATTTAGGTTTAGAGATAGACTTAGTATAAATAAGCATTTGTAACCTCATGGAGGGCAGATTTTGATTATTATTTTTGTGAGGCTTTGCTCTCTAGAGTTCTTGAAAGAATTCATCTTGAACTTATCAAGGTTGTTAATCCTTGTGGCGTTCTTTTTGGCTTATCAATCTCAAGATTGTGGCGCCATTTTGTTCCTTTGTTTCGTTGCTGAATAATAATATTGAGTTTCCTTTACATCAAATCCTAATACTCCAATTCTTTCAATTTTCGTAATCAGTAACCAGCGTTCATATCTCGAGTTCTATATATTGTTTTTCGGTGATTCAAAAGCCTAACTTGCGTTTCAGAACGTCATCTTTCACCTCGATTTGGAATCGGCCGAATCGGAGTTTCGCAGCGCCGTTTATCACGTTCTCCAACCAAACGCGATTTTCACTCAAATTTGTAAGTTTCCGACCTAGAACGATCTTTAAAGTGAACTATGACTAACACGATCATATCATATATTAGGATAGGTTAGAGTTAATTTTATGAATCTTTTATTTTTGTTGTTTTTCAATTTTTATGTGGATACACATGCAAAATGGTTATGCAGACTTCCTCTGTTTGATCAAAGTGGTGTTAATTTTCATTATTTTTTTTAGTTTGTAAAGAAGAAAAAATACCTAATATTTTGGAGAGAGAAAAGGTAAAAAATACTTTTAATAATTTTATATTTAATTGTAATTTTTGTATTTTTATTTTCACAAATTTATTAAATTGATTCTTCTATGTTAAATTATCTTATTTTTTGTTCCTCTCTCGTATTTTTAGAATTCAAAAATAATAATAATGTGATATTTTATATAATGAGGTAGAATATTTTAGATGAATTGATTATTTATATTTTATTAATTAAATTACAAAAATAAGTAATTTTTTAAATTAAAAATATCATTTTTAGAGTGTTACTAGATTGTATATCGGGATATTAAAAATATGTGATATTATCATTTTGAAGTAAAAAAAATCGACGGAGTAAAAGAAAAACTAAAACTAGGAGAATCTAAAATTGACGAACTAACTTTGTAAACGAGTAAAATTAAGAACAAAACGGAAAATTAATCAAAGTTTTAAATGTGTATCTTTAAAGGTTCTGTCTGTGGAGGGTCACCATGATAGGTGGTCAACAAAATATATTTTTATTGAAAATTTCTCATATTCTTCCGATTGGTATTAATCTAACATGTAAAATCTCTTCTTCTTTATTACCAATTTTTCCATGTCAAACTCTCAAAAGTATCAAGTTCTCAAGATCGTACTCAAGTATCTTGTTTCTCTTAACGAAGAGGTAAGTGTTGACTTCGCGTCATTGTAATTATATGTTCGCGTTTTTACTAAGTTGCAGACCTATTGGAGTGACCATTCCGATAAGTCACTTAATGCCATTTTTTTGTTTAAGTTAGGATTTAGGTTTAAAAATTTGTATTAGTTTTAGTTGCCACGTAACAAATAGATTTTCTAATCTCAATAAAATAGTCATCAATGTCTTGATTTGATTTTGTGAAACCAGAGACTCATAATGGCAGGAAATTTGCGTTTGGGTTTTACTATATTGCTCAACCCGAATTGTTTGTAGATAATGATCTCAATCATTGATCCAAAATTGAACAGTTCAGATCACGTAATAATGAAATTAACGTTAAACAATCTTGACTATCCATTTCTGATCAGACGGTTGACAATAATAACTATGTTCCGAATCAAAAATTCCCTATGCTGGTCTACTATTAGTCATGCACATCAGATCGAAACCCCCGAAACAAGATATTTTGTGAATTTGCAAGATAAGGCTGAGGAATGAAACACAGAAAGAGAGCATAGAAGTTGAGAAAATGGCTTACCATCTCTGTTCTTCTTCCCCTTCCTCTCTCTTCCACGACCCACCCTCCATCTCTTCTCTCAAATTCAAAGTTCGAAACTTTTCACCTTCCTTTCAAACCCCTTCTTCCAAAACCCTTCTCCACGTCTCACTACAAGAACCCATTCCCCAACATGACATTAACTCCCAAAAAGACACAAACTTTGATAACCCTGTTGTCAAATCGAAAACCAGTTACATTTGGGTCAATCCCAAAAGTCCTAGAGCAAAACAACTTGGCAAGAAATCTTATGATGCAAGGTACAATTCTCTTGTCAAGCTTTCCAACTCTTTGGATTTATGCAATCCCAGTGAACATGATGTTTCTCACATTTTTGAGGGTTTAGGAGATAAGGTTATAGAACAAGACGCTGTAATTATCATCAATAACATGGAGAATTCTGTTGTTGTACCTTTTGTTCTTCAGTACATTCAACGGAAGATTAGACCCTCTAGGGAGGTGATTCTTTACAATGTCACACTCAAGGTGTTTAGGAAATGTAAGGATTTGGATGGGGCAGAGAAGGTGTTTGTTGAAATGCTTCAGAAAGGGGTTAAGCCTGATAATATTACTTTTTCAACTATAATTAGTTGTGCTAGGTCTTGTTATCTGCCTAATAAGGCTGTGGAGTGGTTTGAAAAGATGCCTTCCTTTGGCATTGAACCTGATGATGTTACGTATTCGGTCATGATTGATGCTTATGGACGGGCTGGTAATATTGATATGGCTTTGAATTTGTATGATCGTGCGAGAACTGAGAAATGGCGCATTGATCATGTGACCTTCTCTACATTGATAAAGATGTATGGAGTGGCGGGAAACTATGATGGATGCTTAAATGTTTATGAAGAAATGAAGGCTCTTGGTGTTAAGCCTAACTTGGTTGTTTATAACACTCTTTTGGATGCCATGGGGAGAGCGAAGAGGCCATGGCAGGCCAAGACTATATCTAAAGAGATGATGAATAATGGAATTTCGCCAAATCGAGCGACGTATGCATCTCTCTTACATGCCTATGGTAGAGCGAGGTTCTGTGAAGATGCTTTCGTTGTGTATAGGGAAATGAAGGAACAGGGAATGGATTTGAATACACATCTTTATAACACCCTTTTAGCTATGTGTGCTGATGTTGGTTACACTGAACAAGCGTTTGAAATTTTCGAAGACATGAAAAGTTCCGATACTTGCTTTCCTGACAGTTGGACATTCTCATCCTTGATTACCATATATTCGTGCAGTGGCAAAGTTTCAGAGGCCGAAAGAATGATGAATGAAATGATTGAATCTGGATTTGAGCCGACTATTTTTGTTTTGACTTCCCTAGTCCAGTGCTATGGAAAAGCCAAGCGTACTGATGATGTTGTGAAGACGTTTAATAAGCTCTTGGATATGGGCATTGGACCGGATGATCAATTCTGCGGTTGTCTTCTGAATGTTATGACCCAAACACCGAGAGAAGAACTTGGTAAGCTAACCGATTGTGTGAAGAAGGCTAATCCAAAGCTTGGGATTGTGGTAAGAAATTTGGTGGAAGGGCTGGAGGGTGATGGAGAGTTCAGAAAAGAAGCATTAGAACTCTTCAATTCAATTACTGAAGGAGTAAAGAGGGCATTTTGCAATTCTCTGATTGATCTTTGTATCAACTTGGATTTGTTGGACAAAGCATGTGTCCTTCTGGACCTTGGTTTGACACTTGAGATATATACCAATATACAATCCAGGTCTCAAACTCAGTGGTCTTTGCACTTAAAGGGTCTCTCACTCGGAGCTGCACTTACCGCATTCCATGTTTGGATAAATGATTTGTCCAAGGCTTTTGAATCAGGAGAGGACCTTCCGCCGTTGCTCGGAGTCAATACCGGTCATGGGAAACACAGGTATTCTGAGAGAGGTTTGGCAGGTGCATTTGAATCTCATTTGAAGGAATTGAATGCTCCTTTTCATGAGGCTCCCGATAAGGCTGGCTGGTTTTTGACTACACAGGTAGCAGTCAAGTCATGGATGGAGCCTAGGCGTTCATCTGAATTAGTTGCTGCGTAATTTCTTAACTACATGTTTGCTGCCTTTTTTTTTTTGTCTTTTGAGGAAATTTTTGTGTTAGCTAAATAAGTAACAATTGTTTTATTTCGGATGCCTTATAGAGTAAATGAAACAACAGGAATTTAAATAACATTGTATTGACTTCATTTACTCAGAAAATAAATTACTTGGAACTTGACTCAAGAGATATAATCAAACTTGCGAGATAACATGAAGAAAAAAAAACGAAGACAAAATAGATTTATGTTAAAATCATTTATTTAAATTATAAAAAAAATCGATGTAGAGGGGAGAATTAAAAATTAAAACTAACCCTAAATCATTTTCTTCTGCGATTGAGAAGAAGAGACACCGAAAACAATAATAAGTCCAAGTGGATAGGATTTTTCGAAAGCCCATACTTATCTATTAGTAAAACCTATAGTTATTATTCTTATTCCCATATTTTATATAAGTTACCTATTTTATTTTATTTTTGAAAAATAATTATTTTTATCCCACCAAATTCAATTGAAGTTCTGAAAAACTTTAACCGGAACATATATATATTTTTTTTAATTTTAATTTTATAATTTTAACCGGAAAAACTTTAGTAATTTTAACTTTAACTTGAAAAAAGTTTGTCGGTTGTGTAATGAAAAATTTGAAGAAAAAAAATTTAGTACACAAAAAAGTTTTAAAAACTTACATTTAATTATATTATATTTTTTGTTGGGGTCTTATATACATGGATGGACATAACATTTTATTGACTTTGATATTGTCTTCACTGTGAGAAATTAAATGACTCCAAACTTCATTCAAGGAATATACTCAAACTTGCAAGATCTATGGCCTGTTATTAAACAAAGAAAAAAAAAACGATATCAAATTGTATTGAGTCAAATGTGTTTTATAAAAAATAAAATGGAATAATTTAAAGATAAGTTAAATAATAAGAGATAATTGAATTACTTGGGTCATTGGTAGTGGTTATTCCAGCAGCACCGAAATAACAAGAAACTCCTTTGTGCTTGAACCTCTGATAGTAACTGTTGAAAACATAGGAAGCATGGTCCTTCACAGTATTTGGAAGGTAACAAGGATGATTCAATTGTATGTTTGTGCAATCTGCTGCACCCGTTTTACTACAAATCGAATCCATTGCTTTCTGCACCACATCATCTGGTGCCTGCACATCAGCTATGCACCACTGCTGTAAGTCTCCTGAAATTTTCCAATAAAACTCTCTGTTATCAAATCAAATATTGCTATAGTCTTTGCCTTCTAATTAATAAATAAATATATTATTCTAGATAATCCAAATTTTAATACCAACTGAAATAATATTTAATGAGACTTTATTTATCTCTCAACTAAACTTCAGGTTAATAAATTTTCATTCTCTTAATAATCAAATGGTTAAAATAGATAAATAAAATATACAGTTTTTACACTCAAAAGATCGTGGCTACACTATAAAGCATAATAAAACATATCCTTTTAATTTAACTCATTTTAAAACAATGCTAATTGGTAAACTATCTTGCCGAAAGTGATAAGAATAGCAGAACATGAATTTGTGTAATACTGATTTTACCATATGCCTTTAAAGATAGTGTTGCAAACACCATAAGGATCAAACTTTTGAACATTAGAGAAGTCATTGTTCTTATAAGAATTTATGAATCTTATTTGATTTTATTCATTTACAAATAACACATTTATACAACATATATAGGTACGATCATTATGACTAATATTTGACTGTCTATATTTTTAATCCATGTATTTGACTATCTATATTTACTTTCCATATATATGACTAGCTATTTAAATTATATTAAAAAAATAAAAAATAACGATTTTATGAGTTTATAGTATTTTTTTTTTTATGTATTTCAATAGCTATTTAACTAACTAATTTTCCAAATTTGCTTATGTCATATAAGTTATCTACGAGTTTTAAAGTTTTTTGATAAATTAATTTAAGTAGTTTATAATATATAATTTTTTCTTTCAATTTTACTCTTATTTATGGATGTATATAGTTTGAGTTGAATCGCTTTTGGCAAAACTTATTCATTTTATTTGAGTTGAATTGAGCTCTCAACTCCTAATTTTTCCATCAAATCCCAACTAAACCACTCTGATTAAGAGGGAGTTTGGTCGGGTTTGAATTTGCGGGTAATAAATAATTTTTTTATGTTAAAAAATGTAATTAAATTTAAATACTTGAAAATCTAAAAAAAAAAAAATAAACCTATATCACAACATATAATTCAATACTTAAATATATCTACAAATACAACAAAACACTTAAATCAATTAAATTAGCAATACATTCGCGAATATAGTTCAACAACTAAAATTTAACTATATATCAATAGTAAAATAAATATATAAATAAAAATATATTTGTCATGTCAATCAAATGGGTTCGTTAGTTCGTGGGTTCAAAATGTTAGATCTGCTACATAATCGAATATAATTGAGTTTAAATGAGTTGATTCGGATTAGACACAAACTTAAATAAGTTGAATTAAAATACGAGTTGAATTGATTTGATAATCCGATTTACGGAGTTACCTTTACCCATGAACACCCATACTCTCATCATTGTAACTCAAATTCTTTTTTACTCTTTATAATTTATTTATTATAATTTAAAATAATTTTAATAATTAATAATTTAAAATAAATTAATTATTATAATTTAAAATAATTTAATTATTATAATTAAAATAAATAAACTAAACAAATAAATAAATAAAAATATATCTGACTAATAAATAATGTATTATTATAATTTTAAACTATTTATAAATAATTTAAATTTAAAAATAATTAATATTTTAATGTGATTAATTTATTTTAATTTAAATAAAATATATAAAAATATGTTAGATTGGTAAATTTTAAAATACTACTTTTAAAATATTTTAAGCTTTAATTGAATAAATTTATTTTCATGTAACAATATTTTTTATGTCATTTTATATTTTTAAGTTAATTAAACTGTTAATTTTATCAAAAATACTCAGTTAATTTAACCACTTTCAACTAATTATATCAAATAAAGTCATATTTTATAAGAGATTAATTGTCATTTATCGTTAATATAAAAGTATTTAAAAGACAAAAAAAAGAAGAAGAAGAAGAAGACTAAAGAATAATGTTTTCTATTTTTTTTTCTCCTCTTCAAACAATAGCCCTTGTTTTGTTAAGAATTTAAAATTAAGCCCAATAGCCTTTTCCTTAAAAAAAACTTATGACTTAACACCTGAAAAAGGAAATTATAAATCAATATTGTTATTAAACGTCTATTCAAAAAGACATCTAAATCACTCCTAAACTCAATTATCAAATATCAAAATTATTAAGTTGAATATCAAATTTAAAATTTTGTGCAAATTTATTAATTATATTATTTATAGACAAAAAAAAAACATTAAAATTTATTCATATATTTAAACAATAATTTTAAATTTTATTATTTTTTTAAACAAAATAAAACAACAAAGACAATATTTTAAATTTATCAGCACGCATAATTTCATTTTAAAGTTTGATTTTTATTGACAATTGTAGGACACTTGATAAGACTTCCACATTGAATGAATAAGGTCTTATAAAATATTAATAAATGGCCAGTAGTCATTTCAAGTCGATTTTACGAGGTTGTCTAGAATTAACCCAAACTCTAAAATGGTACGATAATTTATCTAAAATTTATTGATATCAAAATTTATCCGAATTTTAAAATGATATTAACATTGCTATAAAATATCGTTCTCATTAATAATTAGAAAGGCTGACACATATTAGATAATAGTCTATTTATTAAAAGATAGTAGTCCATTTATTAATAAACCTTTCTAACTAATCGATTACAAACACATAAACCATTACATATACAATAATCGATTAACCATCGTATTACTAACTAAAAAGGCAGATCCAATTGAGTTTCTAAAAACTTGAAATTGATGCGTCTTGTCTCGACCAAGCTCTCTATGCCCTATCCTTTTTGGTTTGCAAGTTGAAATTAATGATTGAACGTGATTTAACAAAACTTGAAAACGATGATTGAAATCAAAGATTGAAAAAAAAAGCAATGATTACAAAAAAAAAAAAGAGAAACCTAAATAAGGAAGGAGGTATTAAAGATACGATTTTCAGCGGAGAGGATTTGGTGGCGGCGGTGGATCTTGGGCGGAGTAATGGTTTGAGTGGCCATGAAATGAGGGAATGAAGTGAGAGAGTTCAAACAAAATAAAGGGTCAAAGAAAGGAAATATTTTAGAAACATCATACACAAACAGTTCAAGTTCTCTTTTTATTTTTTTAAAGGTTTGTAATAGTTGCTCACACTAATTATTAAAAATTACTTTACTTTGAATAATTAGTTTGATAATATCGATACATATCAATTTACAAAAGTACCATATAATATCCATATTTATAGTACACGCAAGTGTTATTTGGAAAATGGATTATTTCAATTTTTCTTTATCTTATTTTCTAGTATTTTTAAGTCTCCGCCCTTAAATTTTATTATACATATTGTGCTGTAGATTACATTATATGACAACCTCAACGGTGAACAAATTTTATTAAAATTATTTGTATTATCATACACTTCATTTGATCTCAAATATAAAAAAAAAATGAGTGTTAACAAAAATAAACACTCATGTTAAGTATAATATTAAGAGATAGTAATAATATTAATAATGTATTGTTAAGAGAAAATATAAGAGAAAATGAGTGTTAATTCACATGAATCTTTTTGTGTTAACTATGTTTTCATGTTAAATATAATGTATTGTCAACATAATTGATGCCATCATGTTATTCATTCGGTTGGGACATGTTCAATTCGATTCTGTCTATAATTACATTAGTGTTCTAGTTCTACTTATTTGTTGTGACAATATTATAATTCAATTGATATTTAGTTGATTTATTAATTACTATAATGAAGGAAATATTAAATTTAGTTAAACTTTGAATATGACTTGTTAGATTGGTTCAAATTTAAACGAGATGTAATAAATCAATTTTGAATTTGACTTGTTAGATTGATTCAAATTTATCTGATGTAATAAATCAATTTTCAATTGACTTGTTAGATTGGTTCAAATTTAACCGATATAATAAATCAATTTTGAATTTTGACTTGTAACACATGCCGTTTTAGTCGATTTTATAATTAATCATTTACCACAACAGTTGATGTTATATAGAAATCGATATAACAAAATTTAATTGCATTAGTAACATTATCAAAATATGTTTTTTATTCATTATGAGGTGGAAAATATAAGATCTTGGATTTTTATATCTCACAAAAACAGTGTTTCGATTGCAGTTGTTTTCTTGGTCTCGATTTTTAAAACCTTGTTGGACTTTTATATATATTTATATATATATATATATATATATATATATATATATATATATATATATATATATATATATATATATATATATATATATATATATATATATATATATATATATATATATATATATATATATATATATATATATATATATATATATATATATATATATATATATATATATATATTTGTTTTATAATGTGTATATTTGTAGTGTGTTGCATATACTCATTACATACATAAAACATCACAATATTCAAATATATGAATTTTTTGTGATTTTTTTCTTGTCCTTTTTATAAGATTTTTTTCACCTTTTTAATTGTGTTAATTATTTTAGATTATTAACGTTGTTTTAAAGATTTTGATGTTATTTGCAATTTAAATAAAAAAGACATTTCTTTTTTCAATTTTTAATGGTATTTTTTTATTATAAAGACGTCTACAAAATGTTTATGACATACTTAAAAGGTAATAATATTTGTCAACCATCTAGATTGACAAATATGAAACAACATGAATTTAAGAGACGCAACATAACATTTTATTGATTTCGTTATTGTCTTTACCGTAAGAAAATAAATGACTTCAAACTCCATTCAAGGAATATAATCAAACTTGCAAGATCCATAGCCTGTCATTAAACAAAGAAAAAAAAGAAGATATCATTTGCATTGATAATGTTACCAAATCAGATAAATAGAAAATATTGATAAAATGACTAAATGTCATGTAAATAAATCCAAGGGATTTTTGTCCCATTTAATTTTCAATATCTTTTATCATAAATAAAAAAATAATAAAAATAAAAATAATAATATCTTATGTCTTTTTATAAAAGACAATTGCATCAATAAAAATTAATATATTGAATTTATATAGACTAAATATTTTAATTTATATAAATTAAATATATCAAATTTTGTTGATTGGAATATTTCTTATAAAAAAAACTAGATGGAGTAATTTAAAGAAAAGTTAAATAATGAGAATTGAATTACTTGGGTCATTAGTAACGGGTATTCCAGCACCATAGAAATAACAATTGGCTCCTTGGTGCTTGAACCTCTGATAGTAATTGTTGAAAGCATAGGAAGCATGGGCCTTCACAGTATTTGGATGGAAACAAGGTTCGTGCTTTTGTATCTTAGTGCAATCTGCTCCACCACCCTTTTTACTGCAAGCCCAATCCAATGCTATCTGCACCGCACTATCTGGTGCCTGCGAATCAGCTACGCACCACTGCGGCAAGTCTCCTGAAATTTTCCAATAAAACTCTCTTTGTTAATCACATCAAATATTATTGCAATAGTCTTTCACTTCTATTATTTTGGATAATTCAACTTTCAATATTGACTGAAATATTTTTTTCGCATATTTTATTTATTTCTCAGTCAAACTTTAAATTAATAAGTTTTTATTTTCTTAATAATTAGAAGGGTTAAAATAAATAAATAAAATATACGGTTTTTACACTCAAAAGACAGTGGCCACACAATAAAGCATAATGAAACATATCATTTTAATTTAACTCATTTTAAAACAATGTTAATTGGTAAACTATCTTGCTTAAAGTGATAAATATAGCATAACATGAATTTGTGTAATGCTGATTTTACCATATGCCTTTAAAAATAGTGTCGCAAACACAAGTATCAAACTTTTGAACATTAGAGAAGTCATTGTTCTTATAAGAATTTATGAATCTGATTTGATTTTATTCATTTACAAACAACATATTTATACAACATATATAGGTACGGTCATTATGACTAATATTTGACTATCTATATATTTTTTTCTTCATGTATTTGACTCTCTATATTTTTTTCCATGTATTTGACTATCTATATTTTTTTCCATGTATTTGATTATCTATTTAAATTATATTTTAAAAAAAAGATATAGATTATGTTTGGGGAGGTCATAAAATGAGCTTATGAGTTATAAAATTTGATTCTTAATAGCTATTTACGAGGTTATAAAGTTTTCATAATACTAGGTTATAAAGTTTTTTATAAGTTAATTGAAATAGTTTATAATCTATCATTTTTTTTCTTTCAATTTTACCTAGTGTGCATGGGTTGAGTTCGATTATTTTTTATAATTTTTTAATATTTTTAAAATTAAAATATATAAATATTTTTTAAATTTAATATTGTTTCAACAATATTAAATCAATTGAAAAATAAATATTATATGACATCAATTATATTAATTTAGTAATGTCAAATTAAAATTTAAAAAATACGTTTAAGACTAGACATGACAACGGGGCGGGCCGATGATGGATTTTTTTCCCGCACCCGACTAATTGGAAAAACTGTCATCCGCCTCTGATTTTTTGCGAGTGTCAAATTTAAGCCTCATTCATGTCCGCAACGGATTTGGATTTCCTCGCTCACACATGCACTCATTTATATAGATAAAATTATACATTTAAAAATTATATCTATTATAATTAATACAATAAAATTATTATTATTAAACAATAATAAATTTTGAAAAAAAAATTTATAGAGATAAAATTATAATTATTAAATATTTAAAAAATATTAAATATAAATATCTACATGTACATAAAATTTAAAAATTACAATAAAGGTTCGAGGTGGATATCAAAATTGGGAAAATTTGCAGCCGCACCTAATTAGAGCGGATTTTCTCTATCCAAATTAAGATAGGTTCGAATGAGTGAATTATGTTACCATATCTACTTTAGATCTCATTTTAAAATTCATTTTAGTATTGGTTTGACTCTGCTAACTGCATGAGATATTCAAATAACCCAATTTTTTAAATAAAAAAAAGAAACTAATCATGTTTGCCATGGGATCTAGATATGATGTTTTCTATTTTATGAAAATGACATTTATGGGCTCTAATATAAGTTTCTATATTGATTTGAATATTGTGCAACTAATAGAAACTTGAGAATGAAATACACGAGTACCATGGATACATCGTTACTAATTTTGTAAATTAATTATGTTTTCACAAAATATCATCGATTATTGTTTTTTAAACACCATGTTCACTCCACTTATGTTTTAAATAGCTTATTTAACATATAGTATGACTAATAAAATAGTAGAAAAATATATTCATATTTTTCTTTACAGAAGAAAAAAGTACTATTCATATCTTAGAACAAGATATAGTAATTAATTTCATCATAATTTAATAAACAAAAAACAATAGAAAATATATGGTGGCAAGTATGGTTGAAAATAGGCTAGACCATCCGTGTGTGATCTATTTATGACTTGATTTGATCTGGTCTATTTAATAAAAAAACTAACCTCATACTTTTTTTTAAAATCTATTAAGTTAAATAGGTCATATTCAAGCTTATAAAAAAATGTATTGCACTTGATAGACCGACATATATATATATATTATTTATTGACATTGTTTTTATTTATTTATTAATTACGAGGTTCATTCTGTTTATTTATAATTTTTTGAAGGATTTTTTAGAATTTGTTAATTATGGGTTCATATTGTTTATTAGTTTTTTTATAAGGTTGTTGCAGACTTTCTAATTATAATTTTATTAAGGTATATAAAAGATTTGTTTAGTTTGTTTAAAAAAAATATAAAATATACTATTTAAATATTTTAATGTGAATAAAATTTTTAAATAAACTTTCAAATCATATCAAACTTTTTAAAAAATGGTCAGGCCAAACCGAATAAAGAGTATATGATAAGTCGTTAGGTCAGACTGAAGTTTAAAAAATTAATCATAGACTAAATTTAGATATTTTAAAGTTTAATTTGACCTAATTTATTCTCATCCTAGTAGCAAGTAGCATAACTATCAAAGTTATAGACTTGATGGAATTATAATTATATATTTGATGAGTTTTTTTTTTTTTTTTTTTTATTTGAGGTTGAATTTGAAATCATCGGTTTAATGATTTTTTTGTTTTTAGTTTTTAAATTGAAAAAGGTGATCAATTTATGGGTTTGGAGGATATGAAGCTAAGGAATTAGTTGATAGTTTTATTAATTTTTTTTTCAGAAAATTTATTAACAAATAATTTGATGTTGACTCATCAACAAGATGTGACTTGACACATCATTATTTTTTTTTTATAAAAAATGATTAATTTGTACATGTTTTAAAATATAAATTATTTATATGAGAAAAGTAAATAATCTAAGTATTAAAATTAAATAAAGATATGTATATCTATTTTTTAATTAAAATAAGAGCATAACATTTGTGTATTCTTCGAAATTGTACTGTACGTATAGTTATAATAAAGATAACGTGTATCTATTTTATCTTGAATAAAAGCTATTTTAAATTATAATTGTATTCTTTTATTATAAATCAAAGAGCTTTTTTTCCTTTACGTTTTAATAATATTTTATTTTAAATTATAAGTGTATTCTTTTATTATAAATCAAAGAGATTTTTTTCCTTTACGTTTTAATAATATTTTATCAAGGTACGTACCACATTAATTGATAGTCAGGGGTCAAAGTATAAATATATGATAACGGTTTGGAATAGTTTCTCACACTAATTATTAAAAATTACTTTACTTTGAATAATTAATTTGATAATATCAATACATATCAATTTACAAATGTATCATATAATATCCATATATACAATACACGCGGGGGTTATTTGGGAAATGGAATCTTTCAATTTTTCTTTATCTTATTTCCTAATATTTTTAAGTCTCCACCCTTCAAACTTATTACACAGATTGTGCTATCGATTACATTATATGACAACCACAACCGTGTACAATTCTTATTAAAATTATTTGTAATATCATACACTTCATTCGATCACAAATATAAGAGAAAATGAGTGTTAACAAAAATAAATATATTTTATTTAAATTTGAAACAAAATATATTGATATTTATCCTCTCTTATATTCATGACCAGAGGGAATAATATAAAATACTCATTGGAAGAAAATAGAATATCTAAATTAGAAAAAGATGTAAGTAGTATTTAGATACACACTGATACAATTAAAAATTGTTACATTAATAATTTTAGATCAACTGATATACACTAAATGTAATAAAAAAAAGTAGTGGCAACTTTAGATCCGATGATATACACCAAATGGATTTCTTATGTGCCTAAGTGCAACTACTGCAAGAGCTTTCAAGTATGTCCTTTAGAGCATTTTACATTTTTTTGAAGGGTAAAATATTTTCCACTATATCTATTGTCAAAATATGTTTTTATTTAATATCTATCGAGTATAGAGATTCAGTTGGATATGAGTACTAGTAGAAATTTAGTTATATACGAGTGCTAGTAGAATTTAATTATATATGAGCTAATACAGGGATTTAGTTATATATGAGTACTCTACTTTCATTTGAAAATTATAGTCTTCTAAACTTAGCTTTTTTACATAGCTTGGTACGCGTATCCTATATTGTAAATTTGAGTTTTATTAGCAATTTGACCATGATATTTTCTATACAACTTGTGTTCAGTATTTAAAGATGTTATAACAACAAATCAACTTATTCTCACTAAGATTAACAAATTTGATACTCAATAACTCTTAGTCTATTTTTTGGTAGTATTAATATCACACAGTTTCAAGGAACCTACTCAGCACTCCTACTTTATTTCATCTCCAATTGATTCTATGTGTACCAAGGATGCTAAGACTCATATTAAGTATGTTTATGCATAATTAAGCAGAAAATCTCTGTACCTTGGCCCTGAAAAAACTAACTTATAATAGCAAACCAATTTATTCTCACTCAGATTTACAAATTTGATATTCAATAGATCTTAGACTATTTTTAGGTAGTATTAATATGACAAAATTTTAAGCAACATACTTATCACTACCACTTTATTTCATCTACAATTGATCATTTTTGTACCAATGTTGTTAAAACAAGTATTTAAGTTTGTTTCTGTATACTCACCTATGGATTAAGTTACGATAAATAGTTTAAGTTATTTTAAAATATTGACAAGAACTTACTAAATAAATTAAATTATTAAATTTTATTTTAATTGATGGTAGTTAATAGACTGTAGGATTGATTGAAACAAAATCAGTATGCTGCGAAATTGGAAAGTTCAATAGAAAAGGTTTATGCTCGAAAGGTCTGCAAGGCCTTAATCTTTGTTTGAATCGTGGTAATCACTTGTTTTGGGATTGGTTTCATCCAATTGAGTATGCTTCACAATTGGCAGATGCGATCCTATTTACATGTGGGAAATAGTATGTGATCCCAAAAAAAATTAGTTAGCTAATTTGTTAATTTAGGCTGATAGAGATTATAAGGGATAATATCCAATTACTTCAAATTAAAGGAAAATAAATAGACAACTATTTTCATATGCTTGATGAAAATAATTATCAAGCATAAAATGAAATACAGATCGATGAGATAAAAACATCTCATTTTTGTCTGGGTGTAGTACATTAGTAACAATAAGATTTATTTATCATTATATTTCTTATATTCGTATTTTAATATTTTCTATTTTTCTTAGTAAAAGAAAAATATACCATTAGCATCTGGCATCCCGAGTTTAATTTTTAATTAGTATGATAATTTCCTGATGGAGACTAATGTGGAACATAGTGTGAATGCTTTGACAGTTGAAAGGATTGCAGACATTGATCCTTTAGAATAGATAAACAAAAGATGCATTCGCATTGTCGAAAGTGTAGCGGTCGACCATGGTGAATGTGCCCTGTGCGGGTAATGCCCTATTATTTTCATGTCATTAACGACACATTTTTTATGCTATAGTTTGTGACATATATCTGAACTTGATTCTTGTATTGTTTCTTTATTAATGTTTGATATCATGTATAGATGTCATGGTTCTGTTAAATTATTTGGTCCTCGGGCAATAATTATTTGTGACTAGGTATAGCTTTATTTGTATTATTATATACTACCAAGCCTAAATTTTCAATTGCTTTCATTGATGTCAGTATATATTTTTTTTGTAGCATTAATTGATTTGTTCATTCCGTGTGAGAAAGAATATCATATTGGATGTTTGAAAGATCATAACATGCATAATCTAGAGGTATCATAATTTATAATTTTTTTATCTGTTGATTGAAATTTGTTTGGTTTTGTGTTATGCGTGCATTTATTAACTGAGGGTTATTTACCAGGACATTTGTTTGGTTCTTTTATCGGTTATTTATCTGTTTATTGAACTTGCTAGATGCCTAGATCAATATTAATTTGATCAAGTCTAGGTGCTGCAGTACCTCTGAATCTGTCATATTCTCATAGCTAAAATATTTTGTATTAAGTCATTATTATTCAATAATTTGAGTCAAATTGTTGGTTGTTTGTTTGTATTTTTTGAGTTATTATGATAATTTTTTATTACTCATTGTGTTTTTTAAATGTTAATTATTGGTTTGAGTTTTGAATAGGTGTTTCATTCAGCTTTGTGATGGTTTTTTAGGCGCTAATGCGTTAAAATATTATGCTGATTTCGGGCTTGCAACAGACAATGAAATCTTTGGCTAGGGGCGGTGAATAATAGTAATCATTCAAGTTTTTTGGTTGTGTTAATTCACATGAATCTTTTTGTGTTAATTCTAATTATTTATATTATTACTATCTCTTATGTATTCTCAAACTTGCGATTTGTTTGTGTTTTCATGTTAAGTATAGTGTATTGTCAACATAGTTGACGCCATCATGCTATTCATTGGGTTAGGACATGTTCAATTCGATTATATCTATAATTACATTAGTGTTCTTGTTCTACTTATTTGTTGTGACAATATTACAATTCAATTGATATTTAGTTGATTTATTAATTACTATAATGAAAGAAATATCAAATTTAGTTAAACTTTGAATATGACTTGTTAGATTGGTTCAAATTTAAACGAGTTGTAATAAATTAATTTTGAATTTGACTTGTTAGATTGATTCAAATTTATCCAATGTAATAAATCAATTTTGAATTGACTTGTTAGATTGGTTCAAATTTAACCGATGTAATAAATTAATTTTGAATTTTGACTTGTAATATCTGTCATCTTAGCTGATTTTATAATTAATTATTTATTACAACGCTTGATGTTAATTAGGAATCAATATAACAAAATTTAATTGCATTAGTTTCATTATCAAAATATGTCTTTTATTCATTATAAGGTGGAAAAAAAAATAAGATCTTGGATTTTTATATCTCACAAAAACAGTATTTTGTCGTGGGCGTTGCCACAATGTTATTGGTTTTTTTTTACGTCGTTAAAACGGTAAAAAAAAAACTGCTATATATACCTTTAGCTTTTCATTGCAGTTTTATAATTAATTATTTATTACAACGCTTGATGTTAGATATGAATCGATATAACAAAATTTAATTGCACTAGTAGAATTATCAAAATATGTTTTTTATTCATTATAAGGTGGAAAAAATAAGATATTGGATTTTTATATCTCACAAAAATAATATTTTGTCGTGGGTGTTGCGATAATGTTATTGGTTTTTTTCACGCCGTTAAAACAGTAAAAAAAAAAACTTCTGTATATACCTTTACCTTTTCATTGTGGTTGTTTTGTTGGTCACAGTTTTTAAAACCTGGTTGGACTTTTTATATATATATATATATATATATATTTTGCTTTACAATTGTATATTTGTAGTGTGTTTCATATGCTTATTACATACATAAAATATTACAATCTTCAAATAAATGACTTTTTGTGATTTTTTTCTTGTCCTTTTAATAAGAATTTTTTCACCTTTTTAATTGCGTTAATTATTTTTTACGAACTTTAATTTAATTATATTATATTTTTTTGTTGGGATTTTATATACAAGGATGAAGTTGGTAAGACCGACATGGACCTGTGCTTGTTCTGGCAGACCAAAAACTCATGACCCAAATATTTTTTAAAGTACTATGGGATCTCAAAAATAATAAGAGAGAAAAATTTACCCGACACTATAGGGTCTAGTAAAAAAAAACTCATCATACAGAAACATAATAAGATTTTAGAAAGAAAAAAAAAGGATCAGATTTTTTGACAAGAAAATAGATAAATAAATTTTTGATGTAATTGATGATATTGACGAGTTTTTTTTGTTTGTTTTAGATTATTAATGTTGTTTTCAAGTTTTGGATGTTATTCGCAATTTAAATAAAAAAGACATTTCTTTTTTCAATTTTTAATGGTATTTTTTATTATAAAAACATCTACAAAATGTTTATGACATACCTAAAAGGTTATAATATTTGTCAACCATCTAGATTGACAAATATGAAACAACATGAATTTAAGAGACGCAGACATAACATTTTATTGATTTCGTTATTGTCTTCACCGTAAGAAAATAAATGACTTCAAACTCCATTCAAGGAATATAATCAAACTTGCAAGATCCATAGCCTGTCATTAAACAAAGAAAAAAAGAAGATATCATTTGCACCGATAATGTTTCCAAATCAGATAAATAGAAAATATTGATAAAATGACTAAATGTCATGTAAATAAATCCAAGGGATTTTTTTCCCATTTAATTTTCAATATCTTTTATCATAAATAAAAAAATGATTAAAATAAAAATAATAATATCTTATGTCTTTTTATAAAAGACAATTGCATCAATAAAAATTAATATATTGAATTTATATAGACTAAATGTTTTGATTTATATAAATTAAATATATCAAATTTTGTTGATTGGAATATTTCTTATAAAAAAACTAGATGGAGTAATTTAAAGAAAAGTTAAATAATGAGAATTGAATTACTTGGGTCATTAGTAACGGGTATTCCAGCACCATAGAAATAACAATTGGCTCCTTGGTGCTTGAACCTCTGATAGTAATTGTTGAAAGCATAGGAAGCATGGGCCTTCACAGTATTTGGATGGAAACAAGGTTCGTGCTTTTGTATCTTAGTGCAATCTGCTCCACCACCCTTTTTACTGCAAGCCCAATCCAATGCTATCTGCACCGCACTATCTGGTGCCTGCGAATCAGCTACGCACCACTGCGGCAAGTCTCCTGAAATTTTCCAATAAAACTCGCTTTGTTAATCACATCAAATATTATTGCAATAGTCTTTCACTTCTATTATTTTGGATAATTCAACTTTCAATATTGACTGAAATAAGTTTTTCGCATATTTTATTTATTTCTCAGTCAAACTGTAAATTAATAAGTTTTTATTCTCTTAATAATCAGAAGGGTTAAAATAAATAAATAAAATATACGGTTTTTACACTCAAAAGACAGTGGCCACACAATAAAGCATAATGAAACATATCATTTTAATTTAACTCATTTTAAAACAATGTTAATTGGTAAACTATCTTGCTTAAAGTGATAAACATAGCATAACATGAATTTGTGTAATGCTGATTTTACCATATGCCTTTAAAGATAGTGTCGCAAATACCACAAGTATCAAACTTTTGAGTATTAGAGAAGTCATTGTTCTTATAAGAATTTATGAATCTGATTTGATTTTATACATTTACAAACAACATATTTATACAACATATATAGGTACGATCATTATGACTAATATTTGACTATCTATATATTTTTTTTCATGTATTTGACTCTCTATATTTATTTCCATGTATTTGACTATCTATATTTTTTTCCATGTATTTGATTATCTATTTAAATTATATTTAAAAAAAAAAAGATATAGATTATGTTTGGGGAGGTCATAAAGTGTGCATGGGTTGAGTTCGATTATTTTTGATAATTTTTTAATATTTTTAAAATTAAAATTTATAAATATTTTTAAAATTTAATATTGTTTCAACAATATTAAATCAATTGAAAAATAAATATTACATGACATCAATTATATTAATTTAGTAATGTCAAATTAAAATTTAAAAAATACGTTTAAGACTAGACAGGGGGGCGGGCCGATGATGATTTTTTTTCCCGCCCCCGACTAATCGGAAAAACTGTCACCCGCCTCTGATTTTTTGCGAGTGTCAAATTTAAGCCTCATTCATGTCCGCAACGGATTTGGATTTCTTCGCTCACATGCACTCATTTATATATATAAAATTATACATTTAAAAATTATATCTATTATAATTAATACAATCAAATTATTATTATTAAACAATAATAAATTTTGAAAAAAAAATTTATAGAGATAAAATCATAATTATTAAATATTTAAAAAATATTAAATATAAATATCTACATGTACATAAAATTTAAAAATTACAATATAAATTTGCAGCCGCACCTAATTAGAGCGGATTTTCTCTATCCAAATCAAGATAGGTTCGAATGAGTGAATTATATTACCATCTCTACTTTAGATCTCATTTTAGTATTGGTTTGACTCTGCTAACTGCATAAGATATTCAAATAAACCAATTTTTTAAATAAAAAAAAGAAACTAATCATGTTTGCCATGGGATCTAGATATGGTGTTTTTTATTTTATGAAAATGACATTTTTGGTATCTAATATAAGTTTCTATATTGATTTGAATATTGTGCAACTAATAGAAACTTGAGAATGAAATACACGAGTACAATGGATACATCGTTACTAATTTTGTAAATTAATTATGTTTTCACAAAATATCATCGATTATTGTTTTTTAAACACCATGTTCACTCCACTTATGTTTTAAATAGCTTATTTAACATATAGTATGACTAATAAAATAGTAGAAAAATATATTCATATTTTTCTTTACACAAGAAAAAACTATTCATATCTTAGAACAAGATATAGTAATTAATTTCATCATAATTTAATAAACAAAAAACAATAGAAAATATATGGTGGCAAGTATGGTTGAAAATTGGCTAGACCGTTCGTCTGTGATCTATTTATGACTTGATTTGATCTGGTCTATTTAATAAAAAAACTAACCTCATACTTATTTTAAAGTCTATTAAGTTAAATAGGTCATATTCAAGCTTATAAAAAAATATATTGCGCTTGATAGACCGACATATATATATATATATTATTTATTAACATTGTTTTTTATTTATTTATTAATTACGAGGTTCATTTTGTTTTATTTGTAATTTCTTGAAGAATTTTTTGGAATTTGTTAATTATGAGTTCATATTGTTTATTTGTTTTTTTTATAAGGTTGTTGCAGACTTTCTAATTATAATTTTATTAAGGTATATAAAAGATTTGTTTAGTTTGTTTAAAAAAAAAATATAAAATATACTATTTAAATACTTTAATGTGAATAAACTTTCAAACCATATCAAACTTTTAAAAAAATGGTCAGGCCAAACCGAATAAAGAGTCTATAATAAGTCGTTAGGTCAGACTGAAGTTTAAAAAATTAATCATAGACTAAATTTAGATATTTTAAAGTTTGATTTGACCTAATTTATTCTCATCCTAGTAGCAAGTAGCATAACTATCAAAGTTATAGACTTATATGGAATTATAATTATAGATTTGATGAGTTTTTTTTATTTTTTTTATTTGAGGTTGAATTTGAAATTATCGGTTTAATGATTTTTTTTGTTTTTAGTTTTTAAATTGAAAAAGGTGATCAATTTATGGGTTTGGAGGATATGAAGCTAAGGAATTAGTTGATATTTTTATTAATTTTTTTTTTCAAAAAATATATTAACAAATAATTTGAAGTTGACTAATCAACAAGATGTGACTTGACACATCATTATTTTTTTTTTATAAAAAATGATTAATTTGTACATGTTTTAAAATATAAATGATTTATATGAGAAAAGTAAATAATCTAAGTATTAAAATTAAATAAAGATAAGTATATCTATTTTTTAATTAAAATAAAAGCATAACATTTGTGTATTCTTCGAAATTGTACTGTATAGTTATAAAAAAGATAACGTGTATCTATTTTATCTTGAATAAAAGCAATTTTAAATTATAATTGTATTCTTTTATTATAAATCAAAGAGATTTTTTTTCCTTTACGTTTTAATAATATTTTATCAAGGTACGTACCACATTAATTGATAGTCAGGGGTCAAAGTATAAAATATATGATAACGGTTTGTAATAGTTGCTCACACTAATTATTAAAAATTACTTTACTTTCAATAATTAATTTGATAATACCAATTCATATCAATTTACAAATGTATCATATAATATTCATATATACAATACACGCGGGTGTTATTTGGGAAATGGACTCTTTCAATTTTTCTTTATCTTATTTCCAAGTATTTTTAAGTCTCCACCCTTTAAACTTATTACAGAGATTGTGCTATGGATTACATTATACGACAACCACAATGGTGTACAAATCTTATTAAAATTATTTGTAATATCATACACTTCATTCGATCTCAAATATAAGAGAAAATGAGTATTAACAAAAATAAATATATTTTATTTAAATTTGAAACAAAATATATTAATATTTATCCTCTCTTATATTCATGACCAGAGGGAATAATATAAAATACTCATTGGAAGAAAATAGAATATCTAAACTAGAAAAAGATGTAAGTAGTATTTAGATACACTCTGATACAATTAAAAATTGTTACATTAATAATTTTAGATCAACTGATATACACTAAATGTAATAAAAAAAGCAGTGGCAACTTCCGATGATATACACCAAATGGATTTCTTATGTGCCTAAGTGCAACTACTGCAAGAGCTTTCAAGTATGTCCTTTAGAGTATTTTACATTTTTTTGAAGGGTAAAATATTTTCCACTATATCTATTGTCAAAATATGTTTTTATTTAATATCTATCGAGTATAGAGATTCAGTTGGATATGAGTACTAGTAGAAATTTAGTTATATATGAGTACTAGTAGAATTTAAATATATATGAGCATTAATAGGGCTTTAGTTATATATGAGTACTCTATTTTCATTTGAAAATTATAGCCTTCTAAATTTAGCCTTTTTACATAGCTTGGTACACGTATCCTATATTGTAAATTTGAGTTTTACTAGCAATTTGACCATGATATTTACTATACAACTTGTGTTAAGTATTTAAAGATGTTATAACAACAAATCAACTTATTTTCACTAAGATTAACAAGTTTGATACTCAATAACTTTTAGTCTATTTTTTGGTAGTATTAATATCACGCAGTTTCAAGGAACATACCTAGCACTCTTACTTTATTTCATCTTCAATTGATTATTTGTGTACCAAGGTTGCTAAGACTCATATTTAAGTATGTTTATGCATAATTAAGCAGAAAATTATATCAGTACCTTGGCCCTAAAAAAACTAACTTATAATAGCAAACCAATTTATTCTCACTCAGATTTACAAGTTTGATATTCAATAGATCTTAGACTATTTTTAGGTAGTATTAATATGACAAAATTTTAAGCAACATACTTATCACTACCACTTTATTTCATCTACAATTGATCCTTTGTGTACCAATGTTGTTAAAACAAGTATTTAAGTTTGTTTTTGTATACTCACCTATTTATCTATGAGTTTATAAAGTTTTTTGATAAATTAATTTAAGTAGTTTATAATATATAATTTTTTCTTCAAGTTTTACTCTTATTTATGGGTGTATAAAGGTTGGGTTGAATTGTTTTTGGCAAAACCTATTAATTTTATTTGAGTTGAGGTGAGCTCTCAACCCCTAATTTTTCCATCAAATCCCAACTAAACCACTCTAATTATGAACGAGTTTGGTCGGGTTTGAATTTGCGGGTAATAAATAATTTTTTTATGTTAAAAAAATATAATTAAATTTAAATACTTGAACATTTAAACAATAATAAACATATATCACAACATATTATTCAATACTCAAATATATCTACAAATACAACAAAACACTTAAATCAATTAAATTAACAATACATTCGCGAATATAGTTCAACAACTAAAATTTAACTATATATCAATAGTAAAATAAATATATAAATAAAAATATATTTGTCGCTTCAATCAAATGGGCTCGTTGGTTCGTATGTTCAAAATGTTAAATCTGCTACATAATCGAATATAATTGAGTTGATTCGGATTAGATACAAACTTAAATGAGTTGAATTAAAATACGAGTTGAATCGATTTGATAATCCGATTTTACGGAGTTACCTTTCTCCATGAACACCCCTACTCTCATAATTGTAACTCAAATTCTTTTTTACTCTTTATAATTTATTTATTATAATTTAAAATAAATAATTTTAAAATTATAAATGATTTAAATAAATAATTTATATAATATAAAATAATTTTAATAATTAATAAGTTAAAATTAATTAATTATTATAATTTAAAATAATTTAATTATTATAATTAAAATAAATAAACTAAACAAATAAATAAATAAATAAATAAATAAAAGAATATCTGACTAATAAATAATGTATTATTATAATTTTAAACTATTAATAAATAATTTAAATTTAAAAATAATTAATATTTTAAAGTAATTTATTTATTTTAATTTAAATAAAATATTTTAAAGTAATTTATTTATTTTAATTTAGATGGGTAAATTTTAAAATACTACTTTTAAAATATTTTAAGCTTTAATTGATTAAATTTATTTTTATGTAAGAGTGCTTTTTATGTCATTTTACATTTTTAAGTTAATTAAACTGTTAATTTTATCAAATACTCAATTAATTTGACCACAATCAACTAATTATATCAAACAAAGTCATATTCTATAAGAGATTAATTGTCATTTATCGTGAATATAAAAAAATTTATAATGTCAGTAATTTATCATCATTCATAATCATATATAAAACTTTAAAAATAATTATATATAAAATCGAAGATTTTCAATGATACCAACATTATAATTGATTTACATTATAAAATAAATTAAATTCATTCTATAATAATATTAAAATGTATACGGGTTAACACCTCAAAAGTTATTTTCTCTTATGCAAACGATCAATGCAACATTTTTTTAGGGACAATAAATGCAATGGTAGATACAATTAATCATTTAAATTTTTTTTCGAAGATTAATTATTTGAATTTTTTTTTAATATGGTGAGTGAAACACTATACATAGTGAATGGACTAAAATAAAATTAAAAGTATTTAAAAGACTAAAGAATAATTTTTTATTTAATTTTCCTCTTCTTACAAAAGCTCCTTGTTTTGTTAAGAATTTAAAATTAAGCCCAATGGCCTTTTCCTTAAAAAGAAACTTATGACGTAGCACCTGAAAAAGGAAATTATAAATCAATATTGTTATTAAACGTCTATTCAAAAAGACATCTAAATCACTAGTAAACTCAATTATCAAATATCAAAATTATTAAATTGAATATCAAATTTAAACTTTTATGCAAATTTATTAATTATATTATTTATAGACACAAAAAAAAAAAAAAAAATTCATTCATATATTTAAACAACAATTTTAAATTTCATTATCATTTTTTTTTAAACAGAATAAAACAACAAAGACAATATTTTAAATTTATCAGCACACATAATTTCCTGATGGAGACTAATGTGGAACATAGTGTGAATGCTTTGGCAGCTGAAAGGATTGCAGACATTGATCCTTTAGAACAGATAAACAAAAGATGCATTTGCATTGTCGAAAGTGTAGCGGTCGACCATGGTGAATGTGCCCTGTGCGGGTAAAGCCCTATTATTTTCATGTCATTAACGACACATTTTTTATGCTATAGTTTGTGACATATATCTGAACTTGATTCTTGTATTGTTTCTTTACTAATGTTTGATATCATGTATAGATGTCATGGTTCTGTTAAATTATTTGGTCCTCGGG
Organism: Cicer arietinum; assembly: GCF_000331145.2. Lineage (NCBI taxonomy): Eukaryota > Viridiplantae > Streptophyta > Magnoliopsida > Fabales > Fabaceae > Cicer > Cicer arietinum. Next base: position 669,223 of record NC_021166.2, read on the forward strand.
CAATAATTATTTGTGACTAGGTATAGCTTTATTTGTATTATTATATACTACCAAGCCTAAATTTTCAATTGCTTTCATTGATGTCAGTATATTTTTTTTTTGTAACATTAATTGATTTGTTCATGCAGTGTGAGATAGAATATCATATTGGATGTTTGAAAGATCATAACATGCAGAATCTGGAGGTATCATAATTTATAATTTTTTAATATTTTTAAAATTAAAATATATAAATATTTTTAAAATTTAATATTGTTTCAACAATATTAAATCAATTGAAAAATAAATATTACATGACATCAATTATATTAATTTAGTAATGTCAAATTAAAATTTAAAAAATACGTTTAAGACTTGACATGACAACGAGGCGGGCCGATGATGGATTTTTTTCCCGCACCCGACTAATCGGAAAAACTGTCACCCGCCTCTGATTTTTTGCGAGTGTCAAATTTAAGCCTCATTCATGTCCGCAACGGATTTGGATTTCTTCGCTCACATGCACTCATTTATATATATAAAATTATACATTTAAAAATTATATCTATTAGAATTAATACAATCAAATTATTATTATTAAACAATAATAAATTTTGAAAAAAAAATTTATAGAGATAAAATCATAATTATTAAATATTTAAAAAATATTAAATATAAATATCTACATGTACATAAAATTTAAAAATTACAATATAAATTTGCAGCCGCACCTAATTAGAGCGGATTTTCTCTATCCAAATTAAGATAGGTTCGAATGAGTGAATTATATTACCATCTCTACTTTAGATCTCATTTTAAAATTCATTTTAGTATTGGTTTGACTCTGCTAACTGCATAAGATATTCAAATAAACCAATTTTTTAAATAAAAAAAAGAAACTAATCATGTTTGCCATGGGATCTAGATATGGTGTTTTTTATTTTATGAAAATGACATTTTTGGTATCTAATATAAGTTTCTATATTGATTTGAATATTGTGCAACTAATAGAAACTTGAGAATGAAATACACGAGTACAATGGATACATCGTTACTAATTTTGTAAATTAATTATGTTTTCACAAAATATCATCGATTATTGTTTTTTAAACACCATGTTCACTCCACTTATGTTTTAAATAGCTTATTTAACCTATAGTATGACTTGATTTGATCTGGTCTATTTAATAAAAAAACTAACCTCATACTTATTTTAAAGTCTATTAAGTTAAATAGGTCATATTCAAGCTTATAAACAAATATATTGCGCTTGATAGACCGACATATATATATATATATATATTATTTATTAACATTGTTTTTTATTTATTTATTAATTACGAGGTTCATTTTGTTTTATTTGTAATTTTTTGAAGGATTTTTTGGAATTTGTTAATTATGGGTTCATATTGTTTATTTGTTTTTTTATAAGGTTGTTGCAGACTTTCTAATTATAATTTTATTAAGGTATATAAAAGATTTGTTTAGTTTGTTTAAAAAAAAAATATAAAATATACTATTTAAATACTTTAATGTGAATAAACTTTCAAACCATATCAAACTTTTAAAAAAATGGTCAGGCCAAACCGAATAAAGAGTCTATAATAAGTCGTTAGGTCAGACTGAAGTTTAAAAAATTAATCATAGACTAAATTTAGATATTTTAAAGTTTGATTTGACCTAATTTATTCTCATCCTAGTAGCAAGTAGCATAACTATCAAAGTTATAGACTTATATGGAATTATAATTATAGATTTGATGAGTTTTTTTTATTTTTTTTATTTGAGGTTGAATTTGAAATTATCGGTTTAATGATTTTTTTTGTTTTTAGTTTTTAAATTGAAAAAGGTGATCAATTTATGGGTTTGGAGGATATGAAGCTAAGGAATTAGTTGATATTTTTATTAATTTTTTTTTCAAAAAATATATTAACAAATAATTTGAAGTTGACTAATCAACAAGATGTGACTTGACACATCATTATTTTTTTTATAAAAAATGATTAATTTGTACATGTTTTAAAATATAAATGATTTATATGAGAAAAGTAAATAATCTAAGTATTAAAATTAAATAAAGATAAGTATATCTATTTTTTAATTAAAATAAAAGCATAACATTTGTGTATTCTTCGAAATTGTACTGTATAGTTATAAAAAAGATAACGTGTATCTATTTTATCTTGAATAAAAGCAATTTTAAATTATAATTGTATTCTTTTATTATAAATCAAAGATAGTTTTTTCCTTGACGTTTTAATAATATTTTATCAAGGTACGTACCACATTAATTGATTGTATAAAATATATTATTTAAATATTTTAATGTGAATAAATTTTTTAAATAGACTTGCAAACTATATCAAATTTTTAAAAAAATGATCGGACTAAACTTAGGTATTTTAAAATTTGATTTCACCTGATTTATTCTGATCCTAGTAGCAAGTAGCATAAGTAGCATAGCTATCAAAGTTATGGACTTCATGGAATTATAATTATAGGCTTGATGATTTTTTTTTTATTTGAGGTTGAATTTGAAATTATTGGTTTAACGAATTTTTTTTTATTTTTTTATTTTATAGTTTTTAAATTGAAAGAGGTGATAATTCATGGGTTTGGAGGATATGAAGCTAAATAATTAGTTGATAATTTTATTTCAAAAAATTTATTAATAATTAATTTGAAGTCGATTCATCAACAAGATGTCACTTGACACATCATTATTTTTTTTTTTATAAAAAATGATTAATTTGTACACGTTTTAAAATATAAATGATTTAAAATAAAGATAAATATATCTATTTTTTAATTAAAATAAAACCATAACTTTTGTGTATTCTTCGAAATTGTACTGTATAGTTATAAAAAAAAATAACGTGTATCTATTTTATCTTGAATAAAAACTATTTTAAATTATAATTGTATTCTTTTATTATAAATCAAAGAAATTTTTTTCCTTTTAATAATATTTTATCAAGGTACGTACCACATTAATTGATTATTAGGGGTCAAAGTATAACCATAGTTTGAGCATTAGAGAAGTCACTGTTCTTTTAAGAATTTATGAATCTGATTTGATTTTATTCATTTATAAACAACACATTTATATAATATATATAGGTATGGTCATTATGACTAATATTTGACTATCTATATTTTTTTTTCATGTATTTGACTCTCTATATCTTTTTCCATGTATTTGATTAACTATATTTTTTTCCATGTATTTGATTATCTATTTAAATTATATTTTTTTAAAAAAATATTGATTATGTTTGGCAAAGTCATAAAATGAGCTTATGAGTTATAAAATTTTATTCTTAATAGATATTTATGAGATTATAAAGTTTTTGTAATACGAGGTTATAAAGTTTTTTATAAGTTAATTGAAATAGTTTATAATTTATCATTTTTTTTTCCAATTTTACCTAGTGTGTATGGGTTGAGTTCGATTATTTTTGATAATTTTTTAATATTTTTAAAATTAAAATATATAAATATTTTTATAATTTAATATTGTCTCAACAATATTAAACCAATTGAAAAATAAATATTACATGACATCAATTGTATTAATTTAGTAATGTCAAATTAAAAATTAAAAAATACATTTTAGACTAGACATGGCAACGGGGCAGGCCAATGATAGATTTTTAAGTTTAAATGAGTTGGTTCGGATTAGACACAAACTTAAATGAGTTGAATTGATTTGATAATCCGATTTACGGAGTTACCTTTACCCATGAACAACCCTACTCTCATTATTGTAACTCCAATTCTTTTTTACTCTTTATAATTTATTTATTATAATTTAAAATAAATAATTTTAAAATTATAACTGATTTAAATAAATAACTTATATAATTTAAAATAATTTTAATAATTTATAATTTAAAATAATTTAATTATTATAATTTAAAATAATTTAATTATTATAATTTAAAATAATTTAATTATTATAATTAAAATAAATAAACTAAAAAAATAAATAAAAATATATATGACTAATAAATAATGTATTATTATAATTTTAAACTATGTAAAAATAATTAATATTTTAAAGTAATTAATTTATTTTAATTTAAATAAAATATATAAAAAATATGTTAGATTGGTAAATTTTAAAATACTACTTTTAAAATATTTTAAGCTTTAATTGATTAAATTTATTTTTATGTAAGAGTGTTTTTTATGTCATTTTACATTTTTAAGTTAATTAAACTGTTAATTTATCGAATACTCAATTAGTTTAACTACTATCAACTAATTATATCAAACAAAGTTATATTCTATAAGAGATTAATTGTCATTTATCGTCAATATAAATTTTTTTATAATGTCGGTAATTTATCGTCATTCATAATCATATATAAAACTTTAAAAATAATTATATATAAAATCAAAGATTTTCAGTGATATCAACATTATAATTGATTCACATTATAAAATAAATTAAATTCATTCTATAATAATATTAAAACTAGACGTTAACTCGCGCATTGCGCGAGTATATTTTAATTTATTTAGTTTAAGTGAATTTTTTTTAAAAAATCAATATGATGTTTTATGTCTTATTAATTGTCAAATGATTAGTGATAAAGTAGTTATATCAATAATATATATTCAATTTTATCAATGTAATTTATAGAAGAGAAGTATCCAACAATAAGAGACACATATAATACAATTGTTAACAAATAAGTAGATGACACGTAGAAGTGAAAATGAATTTGATTAAGTAGATGACACGTAGAGGCGAAAATATGAATTTGATTAATGGAGAAAAAAGAAAATATATTGAATGGTAATGTGGAGTTAATGTGAAAGATTTTGAACAAATATTATGAAATAATAATATAACATTATGAAAAAAGATGATATTTGATGGGTATGGTGCACGCGGCGAAGAACTTTATAGAGGATTTGGTGGCGATGAAGGATCTTGGGCGGAGCAAGGGTTTGAGTGGCCATGAAATGAGGGATTGAAGTTAGAGTGTTTAAACAAATTAAAGGGTCAAGAAACGAAATATTTTAGAAACATCATACACAAACAGTTTTCTTTTTATTTTTTTTAAATAAATATATGATAACGGTTTGTAATAGTTGCCCACACTAATTATTAAAAATTACTTTACTTTGAATAATTAATTTGATAATACCAACTTACATATGTACCGTATAATATCCATATTTACAATATACACAAGTGTTATTTGGAAAATTGATTTTTTCAATTTTTCTTTATTTTATTTCCTCGTATTTTTAAGTTTTCACACTTAAATCTTATTACACATATTGTGCTATGGATTACATTATATGACAACCACAACGGTGTACAAATCTTATTAAAATTATTTGTATTATCGTACATTTGATCTTGTCTCAAATATAAGAGAAAATCAGTGTTAACAAAAATAAATATATTTTATCTAAATTTGAAATAAAATACATTAATATATGTTGACCAAACTCTCTTTATATTCAAGACCTGAGGGAATAATATAAAATACTCGTTGAGAGAAAAAAGAATATCTAAACTAAAAAAGGATGTAAGTAGTGTTTAGACACATACTAGTACAATTAAACATTGTTACTATGATAATTTTAGATCAGTTGTTATATACAAAATGTAATAGAAAAAACAATGTCAAATTTAGATCGGCTGATATACACCAAATGGATTTCTTATGTGCCTAAGTACAACTTGCAAGAGCTTTCAAGTTTGTCTTTTAGAGCATTTTACTTTCTTTTGAAGGGTAAAATATTTCCCACTTGTATCTATTGCCAAATTACGTTTTTATTTAATATCCCTCAAGTATAGAGATTCATTTGAATACAAGTACTAGTAGGGATTTAGTTATATATGAGTACTAGTAGGGATTTAGTTATATATGAGTACTAAAAGGGATTTAGTTATATATGAGTAGTCCACTTTCATTTGAAAATTATAGCCTTCTAAACTTAGCCTTTTTTACATAGCTTGGTACCTGTAACCTACATTGTAAATTTGAGTTTTACTAGCAATTTAACTATGATATTTTCTATACAACTTGTGTTCAGTATTTAAAGATGTTATAACAACAAATCAACTTATTCTCACTAAGATTAACAAGTTTGATATTCAATAACTCTTAGTCTATTTTTTAGTAGTATTAATGTCACGCAGCTTCAAGGAATCTACCTAGCATTCCTACTTTATTTTATCTTCAATTGATTCTTTGTGTACCAAGGTTGCTAAGACTCATATTTAAGTACGTTTTTGCATAATTTAGCAGAAAATCTTTGTACCTTGGGCTTGAAAAGACTAACTTATAATAGCAAACCAACTTATTCTCACTCACATTTATAAGTTTGATATTCAATAGCTCTTAGACTTTTTTTAGGTAGTATTAATATCACACAATTTTAAGCAACATACTTAGCACTACCACTTTATTTCATCTTCGATGATTGATCATTTGTGTACCAATGTTGCTAAAACAAGTATTTAAGTATGTTTCTGTATACTCGCCTATGGTTTAAGTTACGATAAATAGTTAAGTTATTTGAAAATATTGCTAAGAACTTATCAAATAAATTAAATTATTTAATTTTATTTTAATTGATGTTAGTTAACATATTGTAAGATTGCCTGAAACAAAATCAGCATGATGTGGAATTGGAAAGTTCAATGGAGAAGGTATATGCTTGAAAGGTTTGCAAAGCCTTAATCTTTGTTTGAATCGTGAAAATCACTTTGTTTTGGGATTGGTTTCATCCAATTGAATATGCTTTAGTTGGCAGACGAGATCCTATTTGTTGAGACAAACTCTCTATTTTAAAGTTTTGATGAAAATAAACAAAGGTTAATTAAGAATGTTAATTATGATATGTTATGTTAATTTAACTTGTGTTCTTGAGTGGATTTAATTAAGAGCAGAATCAAGCAAATACAAGAAAAGACAACAACAAGATCATTCTGCATCATAACAAAGAATGATCTTCAGCTTCACCAAATTATCCATCACAGCAAGTTGGTCAAATCTTTTTTATCCCTGTGATAAAAAGTCTGCTCTGGGAATCTTTCATATCTAATAAGTACATGGCAAGGAACAAGTACGAATAATCCAGACTAAAAAAGGATAGTTGATCACAAAGATCAAAGGGTTCAAAGATGGACAAAAGTCATGACGGCTTAAGAACTCCAAAATTCAAATGTCAAGAAAACTTGATCAAACTGGGTATATGACAAGACAAGAACAAAGGAAATACAGAATGTTTAAAACGGGAACTCCAGAATGATTATTGAAGCTCAAGAAAGTTCAAACTGATAAAACCAAGAACGTTAATCATTCTCCGTTTTTCTGCACATCAACAGCAGCTTTGCATTCTCTCTGTTT
>NC_021166.2:676598-709607 GCF_000331145.2 Cicer arietinum
AAAATAATGTTTTAGTCAAAAAAGCATGGCCTCTCCAACAGCTATTTCGTACTTATCCAGTGCATTCTCAGCTTATAAATAGAGGGATTCAATCTAGTATGAAGGCAAGAAATTCAAGTGCTAAGTAACCAACAATATACAATCTCACTTAAGCTTGAAATTCTGCAAAAACTCATCACTTTCTGCAATTCGCGAAACTGTTACTGCTGCTAACTCACATACCAGCTGCGAAATTGTCATTAAATTCTCTGTAAAGAATCTATTCTCAAACAAGAGTTGAGCAATACCAGATTCTGTCAAATTCAATCATTTGTAAAAACTCAAACTATAAGAGTTTCTTTATAGTTTGTTTAAGATTGCTTCCTATCAAGGTTAGATAGGTGTTGTAATTGCTTTCTGGGTGGAAAGTAATTAAGAAAGAAATAGATCAAGGTTGATCTACTGGACGTAACCCACGTTGGGTGAACCAGGATAAATCTTTGTGTGGTATTCTCTTTCCTATCTCCTTCTTTATTATACTGCATTAATCATTTAAGATAAAATAGAAACTAATTTTCTGCTAATTTAAGAACGTTCTCTGTTTTATAACATAAACCAAGAACGTTCTCCGTTTTCTGTTTCATAACTAAGATCATTCTTGAGTTATTTTCTTAAATTTTAACAGGAATTTTTAAAAGGCATATTTACAATTCAAACCCCCATTTCTTGTAAATCGACATTGTTACTTCACTATTTACATGCCGTACATAGTATGTGATCCCAAAAAAATTTAGTTAATTAATTTGTTGATTTAGGATCATAGAGACCGTAAGGGATGATGTTCAATTACTTTAAATTAAAGGAAATGAGAATAATTATCAAGTATAAAATAAAATACAGATCGATGAGATAAAAATGTCTCATTTTTGTCTGGGTGTAGTACATTAGTAACAATAAGATTTCTTTATCATTATATTTCTTATATTCGTATTTAATATTTTTTGTTTTGCTTAGTAAAAGAAAAGTATACCATTAGCATATGGAATCCCTAGTTTAATTTTTAATTAGTATGATAATTTCCTGATGGAGAGTAATGTGGAACGTAATGTGAATGTTTTTGCAGTTGAAAGGATTGCAAACGTTAGTCCTTTAGAACAGATAAACAAAAGATGCATTTGCATTGTCAAAAGTGTAGCGATCGACCATGGTGGATGTGCCATGTGCGGATAATGTCCTATTATTTTCATGTCGTTAACGGTTTTTTTTTTTTATGCTATAGTATTGTATTGTTTCATATATTGCTTCTTTACTAATGTTTGATATCATGTATAGATGTAATAATTCCGTTAAATTATTTGGTCTTCCAACAATAATTATTTGTGTTTTCATGTTAAGTATAATATATTATCAATATACTTGATACCACCATGTTACTCATTCGGTTGGGGCATGTTCAATTCGATTCTGCCTATAATTACATTAGTGTTCTGGTTTTATTTATTTGTTGTGACAATGTTACAATTGAATTGATATTTAGTTAATCTATTAATTACTATAATGAAGGGAATACTAAATTTAGTTAAACTTTGAATATGACTTGTTAGATTGATTCAAATTTATCCGATGTAATAAATCAATTTTGAATTTTGATTTATTTTAACCAATTTTATAATTAACTATTTATTACAACGTTTGATTTTATATTGAACAAGTAATATAACATGTCCATATAAACTGATATATCAAAATTTAATTGCACTAATGACATTATCAAAATATGTTTTTTTATTCATTATGAGGTGGATAAAATAAGATCTTGGATTTTTATATCTCACAAAAACAGTTATTCGTCGCAGGCGTTGCGATAATGTTATTGGTTTTTCTTCATGTTGTTAAAACGGAAAAAAACCGTAAAAAAAAAACTGCTATACATACCTTTACCTTTTCCTTGCGGTTGTTTTCTTGGTCTCGGTTTTTAAAACCTTGTTGGACTTATATATATTACCTCACAATGTGTATAAGTGTGTACATACATAAAATATTACAATCCTTTTCTTGTCCTTTTTATAAGATTTTTTTCACCTTTTTAATTGTGTTAATTATTTTTTACGAACATTCATTTAATTATATCACTTTTTTTTTGGTTTTATATACAAGGATGGATTTAGTACGACCGACATTAACCTGTGCTAGTTCTGGCAGTCAAAAACACATGATCCAATTTTTTTTAAAAGTACTATGGGGTCTCAAAAATATTAAGAGAGAAAAATTCATAATGCAGAAACATAATGAGATTTTAGAAAGAATGGACGTGTGCTTGTCAACCATTTAGATTTGTAGAAGAGAAAATTTAATGTGATGATATGAAACAACATGAATTTAAAAGACACAGACAAAACATTTTAATTTATTGATTTCGTCAGTGTCTTCACCGTGAGAAGATAAATGACTCCAAACTCCATTCAAGGAATATAATTAAAAATGCAAGATCCATAGCCTGTCATTAAACAAAGAAAAAAAAGATAAGAAATTGTTTTATAAAAAATAAAATGGAATAATTTAAAGATAATAAGAGATAATTGAATTACTTGGGTCATTAGTAGTGAGGTATGCAGCAGCATTGAAATAACAAGAGGCTCCTTGGCTCTTAAACCTCTGATAGTAATTGTTGAAAGCATAGGAAGCATGGTCCTTCACAGTATTTGGAATATAACATGGTTGGTTCCATTGTATATTTATGCAATCTGCATCACCACCCATTTTACTGCAAGCCCAATCTAATGCTTCCTGCACCGCATAATCTGGTGCCTGCGGATCAGCTATGCACCACTCTTGTAAGTCTCCTGAAATAATATGATTAAAATAAATAAATAAATAAAATATATATAGCATAATGCAACATATCCTTTTAATTTAACTCATTTTGAAACAATGTCAATTGGTAAACTCTCTTGTAGAAAGTGATAACACAGAAGAACATGAATTTGTGTAATGCTAATTTTACCATATGCCTTTAAAGACAGTGTCGCAAACACCATAAGTATCAAACTTTTGAATATTACACAAGTCATTGTTCTTATAAGAATATATGAATCTTATTTTATTTTATTCATTTACAAACAACACATTTATACAACATATATAGGTACAATCATTAATGATTAATATTTGACTGTCTATATATGTATATATTTTTTCCATGTATTTGACTATCTATTTAAATTATATTTAAAAAAAAGGATATAGATAATGTTTAGTGGAGTCATAAAATAAGCTTATGAGTTATAAAATCTGATTCGTGATAGCTATTTACGAGGTTATAAAGTTTTCATAATACCTATTTATGACGTATAATGTTTTTTATAAGTTAATTAAAATAATTTATAATTTATAATTTTTTTTATTTCAATTTTACCTAGTGTGCATATGGGTTGGGTTCGATCAATTTATAATAGTTTATGACTAATATTTGATTGTCTATATTTTTTTTCCATGTATTTGATTATCTATTTAAATTATATTTAAAAAAAATATAGTTTATGTTTGGCGAGATCATAAAATGAGTTTATGAGTTATAAAATCTGATTCATAAAAGTTATCAATTTCATTTGAGTTGAGTTGAACTCTCAACCCCTGATTTTTCGATCAAACCTAAAACAAAACACCCTGATTATGAGTGAGTTTGGCCACTAAAGCAACCGATTTAAGGCTTTATGAAAGACAAAACTTTTACTTAATCAAAATCCTTTAAAATTAAAACATAGAAATATTTTCTAAATTTAATATTGTCTTAAAAATATTAAATCCATTAAGAAAGAAATATTAGATATCAATTATATTAATTTCGTGATGTCAAATTAAAATTTAGAAGGCTTTTACCGAAAAACTTCAAAAAAAATTTCGGTACAAAAGTGAAAAAATTGTACTAACAGAAAATTTCATTGGAAAGGTTTAAAGTTTTCCCGTACATAAGGTGTTTGCGTAAAACATTAAAACTTTCTAAGAAATATTTTAAAAACGCAAAAAATACCATAAGTAATGCACCATAAATATTTTAAATAATAATATAGGTTTAATTTCACTTTTAGTCCCCTATTTTAGCTGAATCAGAAAGTAGTCCCCCCATTTTATTTCTCCTCAGTTTTTGTCCCAAACAGAATTTTGGTTCAAAATTTGAAGAAATATCATTTTTAAAGCTGCACTACACTTACACTAGTTATGATCATAGATTTAACGTACAATTGTTGCAACATGAGATCTTGAGACATTATGTGACTTAAATAAACGCCAAAAAAAAAATGAAATTTTATCTGTTTGGGAATCATAACTGGGGAGAAATAAATTTGAGGACTGCTTTCACGATCCAGCTAAAATAGGGGACCAAAACTACAATTAAACCAATAATATATTATAAATAATTAATACACTATAAATATATCATTAAATAATCAATAATTAATACACCATTAATTAATTAATACACTATAAATAATACACCCTAGATACACCATAATAATTAATAATTAACACATCATAATTAATACACTATAATTCGTCGTTTCTACGCAATGTTGTCGGATAAATCTTTTCTTGAGCAATTCTTTCTCCATAAACTACGGAGATTCAAAGTCACGCGTATTCTTCCTGTAGCTTTTCGGTCTCTACTTCTAGCCTTAATTAATTAGTTAAATTTTTTTTTTTATATCTTTTAAATAAAAATAAGAATAATCATATTATATTAATTATATAATTGATTAAAAAAACGTACCCGATAGTAAAATGGAGAACACTTAAAGAAACACAAACTATAATTTTTGATACTATAATAAAAATGAGAATAGTTATAATGTCCAAACTATTATTTTTTTTTTATATTTTAATATCATCAACATAAAAATAAGACAATTATATTACATTAATTATAATTTTTTACACTTTAATTCTTTCATGTTAGTTTTTTTTGGAAATAAGTTAAAGAAGTTCTCGGAATATATAATTTATACAAATGATTAAGGTTTGCCATTAATTAATTAATTAATTTTTTTTAATATCTTCTAAATAAAAATAAGAACAATCATATTATATCAGTTATATAATTGATTAAAAAAACATACCCGAGAGTAAAATGGAGAACAAAGAAACACAAATTATAATTTTTTATACTATAATAAAAATGAAAATAGTTATAATGTCCAAACTATTATTTTTTTTATACTTTAATTTTTTCACATCTTTTTGAAAATCAATCACTAAAGAAGCTGTGGAAATGTACAATCGATACACAAGATAAATATTTATCACTAATTAATTAGTTAAAATTAATATATTTTTTATATCTTTTAAACAAAAATGAGAATAATTATAATTTATTATAAAAATAATACACATGACAAATAATTGTTATTAAAGAATTAGTTAAAATTAATATATTTTTTATATCTTTTAAACAAAAATGAGAATAATTATAATTTATTATAAAAATAATACACATGACAAATAATTGTTATTAAAGAATTAGTTAAAATTAATATTTTTTTAAAATAATCGGGATAAAAATGAGTACAATTTGCAATAAGATTCATCCTTGTTTGAATTGAACAATTTTGAAGGAATAAATAAATGTGTAATCAATGTATTACTTGACTAATTAAATTTATTGAATTTGTGCATTTTTTTCCTAGGACCAAATAAGAGGTTATTTGGTGCTTCGGTTATATGCTATTTTGTGTTTTAGAATGGATAATCACCAAATACATTCGAAGTCATGATTTTATGATATTATATTTAGTTCAATTGTAAATTATACATATTAAAAACTACACGAACTATAATTAATTTTGTTTGATTAACACTATTTATCATTAGAAAATATTTAAGTTTAATTTATTTATATTTTCATGATTATAGTTATAGATTAAATTTTTAAATTTCAGTTATAGTTCATTATTCATTTATGCATATTAAAATGCAACGTTTAGAATGTTGAAGTCATTAATTGAATTTGTCTATATTGGATTAAGGTTAATATATGAATCTGAATAAAATAAATATTGTAATGAGATGAAAATATCAAACGTGCACTTAATCAGCGAGATAACACAAAGAAAAAAACAAATAGAAAATAGGTTTATGTGAAAACCAGTTTTTAAATAAAAATATAAATAAATAAAAAATTGATGTAGAGGAGAGAATTAAAACTAAAAACTAACTCTAAATCATTTCGTTCTATGATTGAGAAGAAGAGACAACAAAAACAGTAATAAGTCAAAAAGGTTGTTTATAAGTTTTTAATGATATTTAAAATTTAAATAAACAATACTTTTTTTTTTCTTTCAATTTATGCTTTTTAGGAATAGTTTTTAAAATTAAAACACTGCTGGGAGGTAATATTTGTCAACCATTTAGATTGTAGAAGAGAAAAACTTAAATGTCATAATATAAAACAACTTGAATTTAATGCAGACTTGAGAAATGAAATAACTCCAAACTTCAATCAAGGAATATACTCAAACTTGCAAGATCCATGACCTGTCATTAAACAAAGAAAAAAAAAAAGATATGAAATTGTTTTATAAAAAATAAAAAGGGATAATTTAAAGATAAGTAAAATAATTGAATTACTTGGGTCATTAGTAGTGGTTATTCCAGCAGCACCGAAATAACAAGAGGCTCCTTTGTGCTTAAACCTCTGATAGTAACTGTTGAAAACATAGGAAGCATGATCCTTCACAGTATTTGGAAGGTAACAAGGATGATTCAATTGTATGTTTGTGCAATCTGCTATTCCCGTTTTACTACAAAGCGTATCCATTGCTTTCTGCACCGCATAATCTGGTGCCTGCGCATCTGCTATGCACCACTGCTGTAAGTCTCCTGAAATTTATCAAATCAAATATATTATTTCAATTGTCTTTGCCTTCTAATTAATATATCATAAACATAGCAGAACATTCATTTATGTTACGCTGATTTTACCATATGCCTTTAAAGATAGTGTCGCAAAGACCATAAGTATCAAACTTTTATGCATTAGAGAAGTCATTGTTCTTATAAGAAATTATGATTAGGATATGATTTTATTCATTAACAAACAATATATTTATACAACATATATAGGTACCATCATTATGACTAATATTTGACTATCTATATTTATTTCCATGTATATTTAAATTATATTAAAAAAATAGATTTTATGAGTTTAGAATGTTTTTTTTATGTATTTGAATACCTATTTTACTAACTAATTTTCCATATTTGCTTACGTCATATAAGTTATTTATGAGTTTATAAATTTTTTTGATTAATTAATTTAAGTAGTTTATAATATATAATTTGCCACGTCAATCGGATAGGTTTGCTGGATCGTGGTTCAAAATGTTAAATTTGTTACCAGAATCGAATATAATTGGGTTTAAATGAATAAGTTCGGGTTCAATACAAACTTAAATGAGTTAAATCAAAATTGAGTTGAATTGATTTTGATAATCAGGTTTGCGGGTTATCTTTACCCAAGAACACCCCTAATCTTATGATTGTAACTCAACTTGTTTTTTACTCTTTATAATTTATTTATTATAATTTCAAATAATTAAATAAACTAAACAAATAAATAAAAATATATCTAACTAATAAATAATGTATTATTATAATTTTAAACTATTTATAAATAACTTAAATTTAAAATATTTAATATTTCAAAGTAAATAATTTATTTTAATTTAAATAAAATATTTAAAAAAAATATGTTAGATTTGTAAATTTTAAAATACTACTTTTAAAATATTTTAAGCTTTAATTGATTATATTTACTTTTATGTAAGAGTGTTTTTTTATATCATTTTATATTTTTAAGTTAATTGAACTGATAATTTTATTAAATATATTATCACCAACTACTCATGAATTAGCTTAATTACCACTATCAACTAATTATATCAAATAAAGTTATATTCTATAAGAGATTAATTATCATATACCGTCAATATAAAATATTTTATAATATCAATAATTTATCATCATTTATAGTTATATATAAAACTTTAAAAATAATTATATATAAAATCAAAAACAATTAATGATACCAACATTATAATTGATTCACATTATAAAATAAATTAAATTCATTCTATAACAATATTAAAATGTTTACGTGTTAACACTTCAAAAGTTATTTTCTCTTATGCAAACAATCAATGCAACATTTTTTTAGGGACAATAAATGCAACGGTAGATACAATGAATTATTTAAATTTTTTGGTCAAAGATTAATTATTTAAACTTATTTTTTTAATATGATGAATCAAACACCCTAATCATTCATAATGGACTAAAATAAAATTAAAAGTATTTAAAAGAAAAAAAAATTAAGAGACTAAAGAATAATTTATTTCTTTTTACTTATTTCCTCTTCAAACAAAAATGCCTTGTTTTGTTAAGAATTTAAAAGTAAGCCCGATAGCCTTTTCCTTCAAAAAAAACCTTCGGATTTAGCACCGGAAAAAGAAAATTATAAATCCATATTGTTATTAAACATCTATTAAAAAAGTCATCTAAATCATTAGTAAATTATTATGAAATACGAAAATTATTAAGTTGAATATCAAATTTTAAATTTTGTACAAATTTATTTATTATGTTATTTATAGAAAAAAAAAACATCAAAATAGATTTATGTATTTATCATTTTTTATAAAAAAGAATAAAACGACAAAGATAATATTTTAAATTTATCAGCACACATAATTTTATTTTGATGCTTGAATTTTATAATTTTATTTTATGCTAGAATTTTATTGAATTTTATTGACAATTATGTGTTCAGTATTTAAAGATGTTATAACAACAAATCAACTTATTCTCACTAAGATTAACAAGTTTGATATTCAATAACTCTTAGTCTATTTTTTAGTAGTATTAATGTCACGCAGCTTCAAGGAATCTACCTAGCATTCCTACTTTATTTCATCTTCAATTGATTCTTTGTGTACCAAGGTTGCTAAGACTCATATTTAAGTATGTTTTTGCATAATTTAGCAGAAAATCTTTGTACCTTAGACTTGAAAAGACTAACATATAATATCAAACCAACTTATTCTCACTCACATTTACAAGTTTGATATTCAATAGCTCTTAGACTGTTTTTAGGTAGTATTAATTCACACAGTTTAAAGCAACATACTTAGCACTACCACTTTATTTCATCTTCGATTGATCATTTGTGTACCAATGTTGCTAAAACAAGTATTTAAGTATGTTTTTGTATACTCACCTATGGTTTAAGTTACGATAAATAGTTTAAGTTATTTGAAAATATTGCTAAGAACTTATCAAATAAATTAAATTATTTTATTTTATTTTAATTGATGTTAGTTAACATATTGTAGGATTGCCTGAAACAAAATCAGCATGATGTGGAATTGGAAAGTTCAATGGAGAAGGTCTATGCTTGAAAGGTTTACAAAGCCTTAATCTTTGTTTGAATCGTGATAATCACTTTGTTTTGGGATTGGTTTCATCCAATTGAATATGCTTTAGTTGGCACACCAGATCCTATTTACATGCGGTACATAGTATCTGATCCAAAAAAAAATTAGTTAATTAATTTGTTGATTTAGGCTCATAGAGACCGTAAGGGATAATGTTCAATTACTTCAAATTAAAGGAAATGAGAATAATTTTCAAGTATAAAATGAAATACAGATCGATGAGATAAAAACATCTAATTTTGGTCTGGGTGTAGTACGTTTTGCTTAGTAAAAGAAAAGTATACCATTAGCATATGGAATTTTGAGTTTAATTTTTAATTAATATGATAATTTTCTAATGGAGAGTAATGTGAATGCTTTTGTAGTTGAAAGGATTGCAGACATTAGTCCTTTAGAACAGATAAACAAAAGATGCATTTGCATTGTCAAAAGTGTAGCGGTCGACCATGGTGGATGTGCCATGTGCGGGTAATGTTCTATTATTTTCATGTCGTTAACGACTTTTTTTTATGCTATAGTATTGTATTGTTTCATGTATTGCTTCTTTACTAATGTTTGATATCATGTATAGATGTCATGATTCCGTTAAATTATTTGGTCTTCGAACAATAATTATTTGTGTTTTCATGTTAAGTATAATATATTATCAATATACTTGATACCATCATGTTACTCATTCGGTTGGGGCATGTTCAATTTGATTCTGCCTATAATTACATTAGTGTTCTGGTTTTATTTATTTGTTGTGACAATGTTACAATTCAATTGATATTTAGTTAATCTATTAATTACTATAATGAAGGGAATACTAAAGTTAGTTAAACTTTGAATATGACTTGTTATATTGATTCAAATTTATCCGATGTAATAAATCTATTTTCAATTTTGATTTATTTTAACCAATTTTATAATTAACTATTTATTACAACGTTTGATTTTATATTGAACAAGTAATTGATATAACATTTCCATATAAACTGATATAACAAAATTTAATTTCACTAATGATATTATCAAAATATGCTTTTATTTATTTATTTATTATGAGGTGGAAAAAAGAAGATCTTGGATTTTTATATCTCACAAAAACAGTTATTCGTCGCAGGCGTTGCGATAATGTTATTGGTTTTTCTTCACGTTGTTAAAACCTTGTTGGACTTATATATATTACTTTACAATGTGTATATTTGTAGTGTGTTGTATATGCTCGTTACATGCATAAATTATTAATTTCTTGTGATTTTTTTCACCTTTTTTATTGTGTTAATCATTTTTTACCAACTTTCATTTAATTATATCACATATTTTTGTTGGGGCTTTATATTAAATTTGCCCGACACTATTGGCCTAGAAACAAAAAGAAATTCATAATGCAGAAACATAATAAGATTTTAGAAAGAATGGACGTGTGCTTGTCAACCATTTAGATTTGCAGAAGAGAGAATATAATGTCATGATATAAAACAACATGAATTTAAAAGACGCAGACAGAACATTTTAATTTATTGGTTTTGTCAGTGTCTTCATCGTGAGAAAATAAATGACTTCAAACTCCATTCAAGGAATATAATCAAAAATGCAAGCTCCATAGCCTGTCATTAAACAAGGAAAAAAAAGATATGAAATTCTTTTATGAAAAATAAAATGGAATAATTTAAAGATAATAAGAGATAATTGAATTACTTGGGTCATTAGGAGTGAGGTATGCAGCACCATTGAAATAACAAGAGGCTCCTTGGCTCTTAAACCTCTGATAGTAATTGTTGAAAGCATAGGAAGCATGGTCCTTCACAGTATTTGGAAGGTAACATGGTTGGTTCCATTGTATATTTGTGCAATCTGCAGCACCGCCCGTTGTACTGCAAACCCAATCCAATGCTCCCTGCACCACATAATCTGGTGCATTTGGATCAGCTATGCACCACCACTCTTGTAAGTCTCCTGAAATAATATGATCAAAATAAATAAAAATATATATAGCATAATGAAACATATCCTTTTACTTTCACTCATTTTGAAACAATGTCAATTGCTAAACTCTCTTGCAGAAAGTGATAACACAGAAGAACATGAATTTGTGTAATTCTGATTTTACCATATGCCTTTAAAGATAGTGTCACAAACACCATAAGTATCAAGCTTTTGAGCATTAGAGAAGTCATTGTTCTTATAAGAATTTTTGAATCTGATTTGATTTTATTCATTTACAAACAACGCATTTATACAACATATATAGGTACGATCATTAATGATTAATATTTGACTGTCTATATATATCTTTTTTCCATGTATTTGACTATCTATTTAAATTATATTTTAAAAAAACGATATAGATAATGTTTGGCGGAGTCATAAAATAAGCTTATTAGTTATAAAATCTGATTCGTGATAGCTATTTACGAGGTTATAAAGTTTTCATAATACCTATTTATGAGGTATAATGTTTTTTTATAAGTTAATTGAAATAATTTATAATTTATAAATTTTTTCTTTCAATTTTACCTAGTGTGAATGGGTTGGGTTCGATCAACTTATAATAGTTTATGACTAATATTTGCCTGTCTATATTTTTTTTCCATGTATTTGACTATCTATTTAAATTATATTAAAAAAAATATAGTTTATGTTTGGCGAGGTCATAAAATGAGTTTATGAGTTATAAAATCTGATTCATAATAGCTATCAATTTCATTTGAGTTGAGTTGAACTCTGAATCCCTGATTTTTCTATCAAACCTAAAACAAACCGTCCTGATTATGAGTGAGTTTGGCCACTAAAGCAACCGATTTAGGCCTCTATGAAAAACAAAACTTTTACTTAATCAAAATCCTTTAAAATTAAAACATATAAATATTTTCTAAATTTAATATGGTCTCAACAATATTAAATCAATTAAAAAAGAAATATTACATTATATCAATTATATTAATTTAGTGATGTCAAATTAAAATTTAGAAAATAAGCTTTAGACTAGACATGGCAATGAGGCGGGACAAGTAGGGATGGAAATAGGTTAGGCCATCCGTCAAGGGCCTATGGTTTGCCCTGTTTATGGTCTGGTCTGACCTATTTAATAAAAAGGTTAGGCTCAAATTATTTTTAAAGCGTATTTATTTAAATAGGCTAGGATTAGGCTTATCAAAAAAACCTAGGCTTAATTGCAGTTTTGGTCCTCGTATTTTAGTTCAATCGCGAAAGTAGTCCCCTCATTTTGTTTCTCATCAGTTTTGGTCCTCCAAGCAGAATTTTGGTCCAAAACTTTATGAAATTTCATTTTTTTTTTTTTTGCATTTATGTAAGTCATATCATGTCTCAAGATCTCGTTTCCAACAATTGTACCTAAAATACATGATCATAAATGTTGTAGTACGGCTTTAAAAAATGAAATTTCATCAAATTTTGGACCAAAATTCTGTTTGGGACTAAAACCGGGGAGAAACAAAATGGGGGGACTACTTTCGCGATTCAGGTAACATAGGGGGACCAAAACTGCAATTAAGCCAAAAACCTATTAGGCCTAACAGATTGACATATATATATTTTATTATTTATTAATGTTATTAGTTATTAATACTTATTAATAATATTATTTCTTATTTTAAAGTCTATCAATTAGACAATAACTTAGTAGTCATTATATATTCGATAGTCGTTCCATATTGGATTGTCGTTCAATTAGGCAATCACTTAGTAATCGTTTCATATTTGTTTGAGAGGTAATAAGCATTGCGTTGTTCCAGTAAAAAAATCTATTTTTTAGGGTTTAAAGAGTATTTTTTTTCATATTTTTAAAAAATTATTTTGTTAGAATAATTATTTTTTGTTTAATATATAAACATATGTACATTGGTATGGGTAGAACATCATGTAAATTGGTATGAATAGAGCATGTAACTTGATATAACATTTAAATGTTTTAATATGAATAAGGATTTTAAATAGGTTTTCAGGTCAGACCAGACTTTTAGATATCAATATTGGGAAAATTCACAGCCGCATCCAATTTGAGCGGATTTTCTATATCCAAATCAAGACAGATTCGAATGGGTACCCGCAGAAGTAGATTATGTTATCATCTCTACTTTAGATCGCATTTTAAAATTCGTTTTTGTGTTGGATTGAAGAAAATTTTACCTTGTACCCTCATTTCTATATCTATACCCCATAATTTTATGAAAATATCAATTATATCCTTAATTTGTTTTTTTCTTTTGTTACAATTTTTCCAATTCAAAGTTTTTTTTTTTTATCATTTTATTTTTTCCGGAGTTATAACAAAGATTTCTAGTAACTTTCGGTAAACTTTTTTGAACAATTTTGCTATACACCTTATTTTCGGAAAACTTTTTTTAAGTTTTCCGGAAGGTTTTTACCGGAAAACTTTAAAAAAAAATCTAGTACAAAAGTGAAAAAATGTACTAACAGAAAACTTCATTGGAAAGACTTAAAATTTTCCGGTACATAAGGTGTTTGCGTAAAACTTTAAAACTTTCTAAGAAAGATTTCCAATACACACCATTTTTTTAAAATATAATACCAGAAGTAATACACCATAAATATTTTAAATAATAATATATGGTTAATTGCACTTTTGGTTCCCCTATTTTACCTGAATCATGAAAATAATCCTCCCATTTTATTTCTTATTAGTTTTCGTCTGAAACAAAATTTTGGTTCAAAATTTGAAGAAGTGTCATTTTTAAAGCTGCACTACCCCAGTTTTGATTATAAATTTCACGTATAATTGTTGCAGCACGAGATCTTAAGACATGACGTGGTTTAAATATATGCAAAAAAAATTAAATTTTATTAAATTTTGGACCAAAATTCTGTTTGGAAATCAAAACTGGCGACAAATAAAACATGAACTACTTTCAGGATCCACCTAAAATAGGGATCAAAACTGCAATTAAACCAATAATATATCATAAATAGTTAATAATTAATACACTATAAATATACCATTAAATAATCAATAATTAATACACTGTTAAATAATTAATACACTATAAATAATACACCATAATAATTAATAATTATTACGTCGTAATTAATACACCATAAATCTTCGTTTCTACGCTATGTTGTGAGATAAATTTTTTCCTATGCAATCATTTCTCCATAGACGACGACAATTCACAGTCACATGTATTCTTCCCACCGCTTCTCTGTCTCTATCTCTAGCCCTACCAACTGGAAAAAAAAAATTAGTTAAAATCAAATAAATTAAATAAATAAAAATATAATAAAAAATTAAAACAAAAATATTAATTTAAAAAATATTTTTAAAACAACTGATTTAGACCTCTATGAAAAACAAAATTTTTACTTAACCAAATTTTTTTAAAAAAAAATGTACTTGATAAAACATCTCATATTTTAATATTTTTAAAATTAAAACATATAAATATATTTTAAATTTAATATTGTCTCAACAATATTAAATCAATTGAAAAAATAAATATTATATGACATCAATTATACTAATTTAGTGATGTAAAATTAAAATTTAGAAAATACGCTTTAGACTAGACATGGCAATGGGGCGGGACGAGAATGGATTTTTGTCACGCATCCAACTAATCGGAAAAAATCCTCACCCGTCCCCGTTTTTTTGTGGGTATAAAATTGAAACCTCATCTCTACCCGCAACGGGTTCAGGTTTTTTCGCTCACACATATACTTATTCATATATATAAAATTATAAATTTAAAAATTATATATATATTACAATTAATATAATCAAATTATTCTTATTAAACAATAATCAATTCTGAATTTGGTGGCGGCGGAGGATCTTGGGCGGAGCAAGGGTTTGAGTGGCCATGAGATGAGATGAGGAATGAAGTGAGAGAATTCAAACAAATTAAGGGGTCAAGAAAGGAAATATTTTAGAAACATCATACACAAACATTTTTCTTTTTATTATTTTTTAAATAAATATATGATAACGGTTTGTAATAGTTTCCCACACTAATTGTTAAAAATTACTTTACTTTGAATAATTAATTTGATAATACCAACTTACAATTGTACCGTATAATATCCATATTTACAATATATACGAGTGTTATTTGGAAAATGGATTCTTTCAATTTTTCTTTATTTTATTTTCTCGTATTTTTAAGTTTTCACCCTTAAATCTTATTACACATATTGTGCTATGGATTACATTATATAACAACCACAACGGTGTACAAATCTTATTAAAATTATATGTATTATCATACACTTTATGTTGTCTCAAATATAAGAGCAAATGAGTGTTAACAAGAATAAATATATTTTATCTAAATTTGAAATAAAATACATTAATATTTGTTGACCAAACTCTCTTTATATTCAAGACCTGAGGGAATAATATAAAATACTCGTCGAGAGAAAAGACAATATCTAAACTAAAAAAAAGGATGTAAGTAGTGCTTAAACACACACTAGTACAATTAAACATTGTTACATTGACAATTTTAGATCGGTTGTTATACACCAAATGTAACAGAAAAAACAATGTCAAATTTAGATCGGCTGATATACACCAAATGGATTTCTTATGTGCTTAAGTACAACTTACAAGAGCTTTCAAGTTTGTCTTTTAGAGCATTTTACTTTCTTTTGAAGGGTAAAATATTTCCCACTTGTATCTATTGTCAAATTACGTTTTTGTTTAATATCCCTGAAGTATAGGGATTCATATGAATATGAGTACTAGTAGGGATTTAGTTATATATGAGTACTAAAAGAGATTTAGTTATATATGAGCAGTCCACTTTCATTTGAAAATTATAGCCTTCTAAACTTAGCCTTTTTTACATAGCTTGGTACCTGTATCCTACATTGTAAATTTGAGTTTTACTAGCAATTTGACCATGATATTTTCTATACAACTTGTGTTCAGTATTTAAAGATGTTATAACAACAAATCTACTTATTCTCACTAAGATTAACAAGTTTGATATTCAATAACTCTTAGTCTATTTTTTAGTAGTATTAATGTCACGCAGCTTCAAGGAATCTACCTAGCATTCCTACTTTATTTCATCTTCAATTGATTCTTTGTGTACCAAGGTTGCTAAGACTCATATTTAAGTATGTTTTTGCATAATTTAGCAGAAAATCTTTGTACCTTGGACTTGAAAAAACTAACATATAATATCAAACCAACTTATTCTCACTCACATTTACAAGTTTGATATTCAATAGCTCTTAGACTATTTTTAGGTAGTATTAATTCACACAGTTTAAAGCAACATACTTAGCACTACCACTTTATTTAAGTATGTTTTTATATGCTCACCTATGGTTTAAGTTACGATAAATAGTTTAAGTTATTTGAAAATATTGCTAAGAACTTATCAAATAAATGAAATTATTTAATTTTATTTTAATTGATGTTAGTTAACATATTGTAGGATTGCCTGAAACAAAATCAGCATGATGTGGAATTGGAAAGTTCAATGGAGAAGGTCTATGCTTGAAAGGTTTGCAAAGCCTTAATCTTTGTTTGAATCGTGATAATCACTTTGTTTTGGGATTGGTTTCATCCAATTGAATATGCTTTAGTTGGCACACCAGATCCTATTTACATGCGGTACATAGTATCTGATCCCAAAAAAAATTAGTTAATTAATTTGTTGATTTAGGCTCATAGAGACCGTAAGGGATAATGTTCAATTACTTCAAATTAAAGGAAATGAGAATAATTTTCAAGTATAAAATGAAATACAGATCGATGAGATAAAAACATCTAATTTTGGTCTGGGTGTAGTACGTTTTGCTTAGTAAAAGAAAAGTATACCATTAGCATATGGAATTTCGAGTTTAATTTTTAATTAATATGATAATTTTCTTCACGTAAAAGATCTTGGATTTTTATATCTCACAAAAACAGTTATTCGTCGCAGGCGTTGCGATAATGTTATTGGTTTTTCTTCACGTTGTTAAAACCTTGTTGGACTTATATATATTACTTTACAATGTGTATATTTGTAGTGTGTTGTATATGCTCGTTACATGCATAAATTATTAATTTCTTGTGATTTTTTTCACCTTTTTTATTGTGTTAATCATTTTTTACCAACTTTCATTTAATTATATCACATATTTTTGTTGGGGCTTTATATTAAATTTGCCCGACACTATTGGCCTAGAAACAAAAAGAAATTCATAATGCAGAAACATAATAAGATTTTAGAAAGAATGGACGTGTGCTTGTCAACCATTTAGATTTGCAGAAGAGAGAATATAATGTCATGATATAAAACAACATGAATTTAAAAGACGCAGACAGAACATTTTAATTTATTGGTTTTGTCAGTGTCTTCATCGTGAGAAAATAAATGACTTCAAACTCCATTCAAGGAATATAATCAAAAATGCAAGCTCCATAGCCTGTCATTAAACAAGGAAAAAAAAGATATGAAATTCTTTTATGAAAAATAAAATGGAATAATTTAAAGATAATAAGAGATAATTGAATTACTTGGGTCATTAGGAGTGAGGTATGCAGCACCATTGAAATAACAAGAGGCTCCTTGGCTCTTAAACCTCTGATAGTAATTGTTGAAAGCATAGGAAGCATGGTCCTTCACAGTATTTGGAAGGTAACATGGTTGGTTCCATTGTATATTTGTGCAATCTGCAGCACCGCCCGTTGTACTGCAAACCCAATCCAATGCTCCCTGCACCACATAATCTGGTGCATTTGGATCAGCTATGCACCACCACTCTTGTAAGTCTCCTGAAATAATATGATCAAAATAAATAAAAATATATATAGCATAATGAAACATATCCTTTTACTTTCACTCATTTTGAAACAATGTCAATTGCTAAACTCTCTTGCAGAAAGTGATAACACAGAAGAACATGAATTTGTGTAATTCTGATTTTACCATATGCCTTTAAAGATAGTGTCACAAACACCATAAGTATCAAGCTTTTGAGCATTAGAGAAGTCATTGTTCTTATAAGAATTTTTGAATCTGATTTGATTTTATTCATTTACAAACAACGCATTTATACAACATATATAGGTACGATCATTAATGATTAATATTTGACTGTCTATATATATCTTTTTTCCATGTATTTGACTATCTATTTAAATTATATTTTAAAAAAACGATATAGATAATGTTTGGCGGAGTCATAAAATAAGCTTATTAGTTATAAAATCTGATTCGTGATAGCTATTTACGAGGTTATAAAGTTTTCATAATACCTATTTATGAGGTATAATGTTTTTTTATAAGTTAATTGAAATAATTTATAATTTATAAATTTTTTCTTTCAATTTTACCTAGTGTGAATGGGTTGGGTTCGATCAACTTATAATAGTTTATGACTAATATTTGCCTGTCTATATTTTTTTTCCATGTATTTGACTATCTATTTAAATTATATTAAAAAAAATATAGTTTATGTTTGGAGAGGTCATAAAATGAGTTTATGAGTTATAAAATCTGATTCATAAAAAGTTTAGGTTCAAATTATTTTTAAAGCGTATTTATTTAAATAGGCTAGGATCAGGATTATCAAAAAAACCTAGGCTTAATTGTAGTTTTGGTCCTCCTATTTTAGTTTAATCGCGAAAGTAGTCCCCTTATTTTGTTTCTCACCAATTTTGGTCCTCCAAGCAGAACTTTGGTACAAAACTTCATGAAATTTCATTTTTTTTTTTGCATTTATGTAAGTCATATCATGTCTCAATATCTCATTTCCAACAATTGTACCTAAAATACATAATCATAAACGGTGTAGTACGGCTTTAAAAAATGAAATTTCATCAAATTTTGGACCAAAATTCTGTTTGGGACCAAAACTGGGGAGAAACAAAATGGAGGGACTACTTTCGCGATTCAGGTAAAATAGGGGGACCAAAACTGCAATTAAGCCAAAAACCTATTAGGCCTAACAGATCGACCTATATATATTTTATTATTTATTAATGTTATTTGTTATTAATACTTATTAATAATATTATTTCCTATTTTAAAGTCTATCAATTAGACAATAACTTAGTAGTCATTATATATTCGATAGTCGTTCCATATTCGATTGTCATTCAATTAGGCAATCACTTAGTAATCGTTTCATATTTGTTTGAGAGGTAATAAGCATTGCGTTGTTCCAGTAAAAAAATCTATTTTTTAGGGTTTAAAGAGTATTTTTTTTCATATTTTTAAAAAATTATTTTGTTAGAATAATTATTTTTTGTTTAATATATAAACATATGTACATTGGTATGGGTAGAACATCATGTAAATTGGTATGAATAGAGCATGTAACTTGATATAACATTTAAATGTTTTAATATGAATAAGGATTTTAAATAGGTTTTCAGGTCAGACCATACTTTCAGATATCAATATTGGGAAAATTCGCAGCCACATAGTGGATTTTCTATATCCGAATCAAGACAGATTCGAATGGGTACCCGCAGAAGTAGATTATGTTATCATCTCTACTTTAGATCTCATTTTAAAATTCGTTTTAGTGTTGGATTGAAGAAATTTTTACCCTGTACCCTCATTTCTATATTTATACCCCATAATTTTATGAAAATGTCAATTATATCCTTAATTTTTTTTTTTTTTTTACTATTTTACCAATTCAAAGTTGCTTTTTTTTATCTTTTTATTTTTTCCGGAGTTAGAAAAAAGATTTCTAGTAACTTTCGGTAAACTTTTTTGAACAATTCTGGTATACACCTTATTTTCAGAAAACTTAAAAAAAGTTTTCCGGAAGGTTTATACCGGTAAACTTTTAAAAAAAATTCTGGTACAAAAGTGAAAAAATTATACTAACAGAAAACTTCATTGCAAAGACTTAAAATTTTCTGATACATAAGGTGTTTGCGTAAAACTTTAAAACTTTCTAAGAAAGATTTCCAATACACACCATTTTTTTAAAATATAATACCATAAGTAATGCGCCATAAATATTTTAAATAATAATATATGGTTAATTCCATTTTTGGTCCCCCAATTTTAGCTGAATCACGAAAGTAGCCCCCCATTTTATTTCTCCTTAGTTTTCGTCTCAAATAGAACTTTGGTTCAAAATTTGAAGAAGTGTCATTTTTAAAGCTGCACTACCCCATTTATAATCATAAGTTTCACCTATAATTGTTGCAGCACGAGATCTTAAGACATGATGTGGTTTCAATAAATGCAAAAAAAATGAAATTTCATCAAATTTTATACCAAAATTCTGTTTGAAAATCAAAACTGGAGAGAAATAAAATGGGGGACTACTTTCACGATCCACCTAAAATAGGGATCAAAACTGCAATTAAATCAATAATATATCATAAATAATTAATAATTAACACACTATAAATACAACATTAAATAATCAATCATTAATACACTATTAAATAATTAATACACTATAAATAATACACCATAGATACACCATAATAATTAATAATTATTACATCATAATTAATACACCACAAATCTTTGTTTCTACGCTATGTTGTGAGATAAATCTTTTTCTAAGCAATCATTTCTCCATAGATGACAAAGATTCAAAGTCACATGTATTCTTCCTATAGCTTTTCTATACCTCTAGTCCTACCAACTGAAAAAAAAAATTAGTTAAAATCAAATTAATTAAATAAATACTAATATAATAAAAAAATTAAAACAAAAATATTAATTTAAAAAATATTTTTAAAACAACTGATTTAGACCTCTATGAAAAACAAAATTTTTACTTAATCAAAATCTTTTAAAAAAAAATGTACTTAATAAAAGATCTCATATTTTAATATTTTTAAAATTAAAACATATAATTATCTTTTTAAATTTAATATTGTCTCAATAATATTAAATCAATTGAAAAAATAAATATTACATGACATCAATTATATTAATTTAGTGATGTAAAATTAAAATTTAGAAAATACACTTTAGACTAGACATGGCAATAGGGCGGGACGAGAATGGAGTTTTGTCCTGCATCCGACTAATCGGAAAAAACCCTCACCCGTCCCCTTTTTTTTGTGGGTGTCAAATTTAAACCTCATCTCTACCCGCAACGGGTTCAGGTTTTTTCTCTCACATTTGCACTCACTCATATATATAAAATTATAAATTTAAAAATTATATATATTACAATTAATATAATCAAATTATTCTTATTAAACAATAATCAATTTTGAAAAAAAATTATAGAGATGAAATTATAATTTTTAATATTTAAAAAATATTAAATAAAAATATGTACATGTACATAAAATTTAAAAATTACAATAAGGGTTCGGGATAGATATCAACATTGGGAAAATTCACAGCCGCACCCAATTATAGCAGATTTTTTCTGTCCAAATGAAGATAGGTTGGAATGTGTATCCGCGGGAGTGGATTATGTTATCATCTCTAATTTAGAACTCATTTTAAAATTTATTTTAGTGTTGGATTGACTCTGGTATCCACGTGTGATGTTTAAATAACTCAGTTTTTTTTTTTAATTAAAAAAAAAAAAACTCACCATGTTTTGCCATGGGATCTAGATGTGATTTTTTTTTTTTTTATGAAAATGATATTTATGGGCTCTAATATAAGTTTCTATATTGATTTGAATATTGTGCAACTAATAGAAATTTGAGAATGAAATACAAGAGTACAATGGATTCATCGTTACAAATTTTAGTAAATTAGTTATGTTTTCATAAAATATTATATCATCGATTATATTGCTATTTAAACACATTCACTCCACTGTATGTTTTAAATAGCTTATTTAACATATAGTATGACTAATAAAATAGCACAAAAATATATTCAGATTTTTCTTTACACAACAAAAAACTATTCATATCCTAGAACAAGATATAGTAATTAATTTCTCATAATTTAATAAGTCAAAAACAATAGAAAATATATGATGACAAATAGGGTTGAAAATAGGTTAGACCGTCGTCGGGGCCTATTTATGATTTGGTTTGGTCTGATTTATTTAATAGAAAAATTAACCTTAGATTTTTTTAAAGTCTATTAAGTTAAATAGATCAAATTCAAACTTATAAAAAAGTAATATTTCATTTGATAGACCGGCTTATATATATTATTTATTAACATTGTTATTTATTTATTTATTAATTATGAGGTTTATTTTGTTTTATTTGTAATTTTTTAAAGGACTTTTTGGAGTTTGCTAATTATGGATTCATTTTGTTTAGTTGTTTTTTTGGAAGGTTTTTGCAGACTTTCTAGTTATAGTTTTATTAATTTTTCTTATGTTTATTATTTTATTAGTTTTTCTTATGTTTATTATTTTATTAGTTTTCTTTGTATATATAAAAGTCATGTTTAGTTTGTTTAAAAAAAATATAAGATATACTATTTAAATACTTTAATGTGAACAAAGTTTTTAAATAGACTTTCAAACCATACTAAACTTTTTATAAAAAAAAGTCAGACCAACCTGAATAAAGAGTTTATAATAAGTCATAGATCAGACTCAAGTTTAAAAAATTAATCGTAGACCAAACTCAAATCTTTTAAAATATGATCTGACTTGATCTATTCTCACCCTAGTGGCAAGTAGTATAGCTATCAAAGTTATGAATTTGATGTAATTATGATTATAAATTTTATGAGTTTTTCTAGATTTGAGGTTGAACTTGAAATTGTCGGTTTGATGATTTTTTTTTTTTATAGTTTTTAAATTGAAAGAGGTGATCAATTTATGGGTTTGGAGGATATGAAGTTAATGAATTAGTTGATAGTTTTATTAATTTTTATTTCAAAAAATTTATTAAGAAATATTTTGAAGTTGACTCATCAATAAGATGTGACTTGACACATCATTATTTTTTTATATAGAAAATGATTAATTTGTACATGTTTAAAATATAAATGATTTATATGAGAAAAAAAATAATCTAAGTATTAAAATTAAATAAAAATAAAATATATCTATTTTTAATTAAAATAAAAGCATAACTTTTGTGTATTCTTCGAAATTGTACTGTGTACAGTTATAAAAAAAGATAACGTGTATCTATTTTATCTTGAATAAAAACTGTTTTAAATTATAATTGTATTTTTTTATTATAAATCAAAGAGATTTTTTTCCTTTATGTTTTAATAATATTTTATCAAGGTACCACATTAATTGATTATTACGGGTCAAAGTATCACCATAGTTTGGACAAAAAGAAATCAAAGATATAATTTTTTTTATTGTGATGGTTCTGTGTCTCATTATTCATATAATTTTTTATTTATTTTAAATAACTTACATTTTTACCAATAAAAATAAAAACAAAGTTCAATTCTTGACTTGTTGACGATCATTAAAAAAAATATATAATTTCTGAAAAACAGAAGAGTACTAGATGTTATTTTGCCTTTTCGTATAACAAAACAACATGAATTTACGAGACGCATACAAAACAATTAATCGACTTCATGTAATGTCTTCATTCAAGGGAGATACTCGTATATGCAACGGTTATGGCCTGCCATTGAAAAAATAAATATAATTTTCATTAATAATATTTAAAAAAACTGATAAATAAAATACAGAAGGGATAATTAAAATGATTACTTGGGTCAAGATCAGAGGTAATTGCAGCAGCACCGAAATAACAAGAGGCTCCTTTGTGTTTGAACCTCTGATAGTAACTGTTGAAAACATAGGAAGCATGGGCCTTTATAGTATTTGGATAGTAACAATTATGATTCAATTGTATGTTTGTACAATCTGCACCATTTTTACAAGCCCAATTCATGTTTGTCATTAGCACATCATCTGGTGTCTGTACATCAGCTACGCACCATTCCTTATCATCTCCTGAAATTTTTCATTATAACTAACTCATCATCATCAAATAACATATTGCTAATTGCATTAGTTTTTTCCTTCAATATTTTTTTAAGGTAAAATTCACATTAATATAGGAAAAAAATATATCTCGTTTTTTTTTTTTTTAAATAAAATAGTAAAAAAATTCGTATATAACTTTGGGTTTGAACTTGAGACGTGATGTTTAACCTAATGATTAATATTGAGTTAGATGTTACGGATTAATTGATAATAATAAAAAAAAGTGGTTTTTACATTCAAATAAAAGCACAATGAAACTTATTCTTTTTTTAATTTAAGTCATTTAAAAAATGCTAATTAGTTAGTAAACTCTTTGGCTGAAAGAGAAAATTTGGGTAATGCTGATTTTACCATATGCTTGAAAAGATAGGGCTGCAAGGAGCGTAGCTATCAAAATTTTGATCATGGTCATTGTGTTCTTCAGGAGCTTCTGGTATCTATTTTAGTGTAAATGAAATGGATATTTATAGAATATTTGAGTGTAGTATTGTTAAGAAAAACAAATAATTTAATACATAAAAAAATAATAAAAATTTAACGGTAGCAAATAATACAGCTTGTTATTGCTAGTATTTAATATGTATTTTAGACGGTTATTTTTACCATATGTTACACTTAGTATTTAATAATATTGCAAGTCAATAATACTTTGAATGGAGTTATTTAAAATTTAATGAGGTTGATTAAATTTTAATGGAGTTGAATTGAATTTTGTTTTTAATGAAAGAAGTTGAATTTTAATTGTTGAATATATTGACAAGTTTTAAATTCGAATTTGAATAAAATGTTTAATTTAATAATTTTAATATTTATCAATTAAATTTAATATATGATAGTGTGAAATCAAATTTGAGATTTTTTTTTTCTTTATATATGGTATATGAGAGTTTCGTCATTAAATTAAAATAAAGAAAATTCAATTGTTTGACTTGATATATATCAAAAGTTTTTAAATATATAATTCTTATTTCCTTAACGTATTATATTTAATTAGTACTGCTAATAGAAGTAGTTATCCGTAATGCAATGAATTATATTTAATTAGTATTGTTAATAGAAGTATCCATACTGAATGAATCGTAAGAAATACTTTCTATTTGTATTTTATACTTTTTTTGACTCAAATATCAGGATAGAAGTCATATTTGGTGACACCTAAGTAAATTCAAACTACTAAGTTTTATATATTTTATGTTCTCATTTACAAAGTACCCA
The DNA here is from genome assembly GCF_000331145.2 of Cicer arietinum. Lineage (NCBI taxonomy): Eukaryota > Viridiplantae > Streptophyta > Magnoliopsida > Fabales > Fabaceae > Cicer > Cicer arietinum. The sequence goes on from NC_021166.2 coordinate 702,119, forward strand.
TAAGAAATAAAATTCCGCAGAAAATTAATAGAATCGATATGAAAGTTTAAAGAATACAACATTTTGTTATTAAGTCAAGAAAATAAAATATAGTTACTGAATATTACTAGTATGTATATAATTATTTTTACTTATATTTAATTATTTTTATTTTTATTTAAGTCAAAATTAATATATTTAATATTTATTTGAAAAACTTAACGAGGTATAAAAATATTGTTATAAGATTTAAGTTATTATGTCAAAAAATTTTTAAGATATTATATTTTACCTTTTTTGAATTAAAAGATTTGTAAAAAGAGACGATGATAAATAATAGATTTAATTGTAATTTTAGTTTTTTTATTTTAAATGACTCATAAAAATAATTTGTACCATGACATTTTGAGGCATGAAGTGAGTTAAATATATGCAAAAAAAGAAAACGTATTTCATCAAGTTTTGAATTAAAATTTTATTTTAAAAACCAAAACTGTGAAAAAATAAAATCGATGAACTATTTCCGTGGTTCAACTAAAATAGATTGACCAAAACTGCAAGTAAACATAAATAATAATGATATATTAATTTTATTTTTTCTATTATTTTTTTAGTCAAAAAAGTAAAATTAATATTTTATTAATATATATGTTATAAAATATGTGTCACTTTTTAAATTAAATTAACATATATTGTGAGACAAATAGTGTACTTATATAAGTGAAAAACTAATTAATGTAATTTTTTTATTGGAAAAATATTAGAAAATGAGTCTAAAAGTACCTCGAGAAATACTTGTCTCAAAATGTGTATCTTTTCACTACATGTTAAGTTGGCGTAAGTTAAGGAACCATTTCTTGCATATTACAAAAAAGTAAAGTTTAATTATTTGTTTCAATTCTGTCTATTTTTATTGATTTATGTAATTGATCTTCTATTTTTCAATTTAATAATTTTTTATTTATTTATAATATTTTTATTAAAAAATAACAATATGATATATTTTAAATAACATGATATATAATCTGATAATATAAAATGATTAACATTTATATGAATAATTAATGTATTTAGATGCTTTTATATTATGGATTTGCATATTTATCATTTAAAATATGTCAAATGAATATTTTTAATTTAAAAATATAATAGATGACTAAAATTGTTGACTTTTAAAATAAAAAGACAAATTTCATAAATTAATAAAAATAGAGTTACCAAAACTATAGATAAGCCAAAAAATAATTTTACCATTAAGTAATTTAGGAGATTATTTATTAATGTTTCTTTTTTTAAAAAAATAGAAATTATTTTTTTGTTTAATCATTGTAATGAAAATTACGTTGACAAATTAAAAAAATTATTATTATAATAAACTATTTAAAATAACTTTTCATCTAAAAAAGTTTTTAAATTATTTTTAAATTGAGAAATATGATCATATATTATCAATATAAATTAATTTTATATTTATAATTAATTAATAAGCACATTTAATTTTATTATTTTATACATATTATAATTATTATCATAAAATAACTCATCAATTAACAGTTTATATCAGTACAAATTGTTTTTACTCAGTATATTGCGCTGTGATTTTTTTTAAAAAGAAACCGTAACAAAGGATTTTAAAATTTCCACGAATCTAACTTTTTTACAAAAAATGTGGAAGAGACGCAACACAAAGACCATTAAAAAATCTTGGTTCTCTTCTTCTACTCTAAGGGGTGGTTTATAAAGTGTGGTTTATGATAAAAAAAAAAAAAAAAATTATGTAGAATCATATCTAGATTATATTTTTTTTTTAAATTAAATAAGTGGATTATATATAAATTTAGTTTTTTTTTTATTTTATTATTTGAGTGTAACACTTTTTTATTTTATTGTCTTAGTGCGACACTTTTTTTTTGTTCTAGTGTGTTGTTCGTCTTAGTACGACGTTTTGATCGATTATAAATTTCAATTAATAATTTTGACGCCGTTAATGTTACATATTTAGAGACTATGTAATTAGACACTTGAATTTTATTATATTTGTAAGTATCTTATCGATTTATGCTATATTACCATTTTACGCTTGCCTATTTCTTCTATTAACTTAGTTCTGTAAGTTTTTTCCCCATATTTATCTTTCTTATTTTCAAATTTTTATTTCATCTATTTATTCTTCTATATGAATCAAATAATATTTTTTTTTAGTAAAAAAAAGACCATTAAACATGTTAAAAATGTGAGGGAATCCAATTGACAAACGGCATTGCTCATTCAGATACACATAATATTTTTCTCTCAATCATTTAAGTTGAAACAGAAGAACAATTTAATGTCATTTTGGCATGGTAATTTTTCATAAGATATGAAACAATAAAAATTTAAGAGATGCACGCAGAATATTCCATTCACTTCATTGCTGTCTTCACTGTGACAAAATAAATTACTCCAAACTTCATTTAAGGGAGAAACTCAAACTTGCAAGAGCCATGGCCTGCCATTGAACAAAGAGAGAAAATACCATTTGCACTGATATTGTTTAAAAAATCAGATAAATCGAAACAATTGATAATGTTTGATGTAACTAAATCCAAGGGACTGTAGTCCTATTTGGTATTCAATGATTACTAATTTCCAATGGGATTTTGTTGAAGATATTAATTTTATATGTAAACTATTCTTATTAAGATGACATTGATGTCCGGACGTGTCCAGTTAACATGTCACGTCACATCCTCTAACATTAGGAAGTTAAACGACGGAATTATTTTCAATGATATTTTATAATTTTGAATATTTACCGATTTGCAAAATTAAGGGATTATTTTTACCATACTTCCAATTTCAATTAAAAATTTGCCTTTTCACATTAACGAAAGTATAAACCGTTAAAATTAATAACTTTTAAGATGAGTCAAATTATGAGAGAATATTGAAATTACTTGGGTCAAGATCAGAGGTAAGTGCAGCAGAGTTGAAATAGCAAGAGCCTCCTTTGTTCTTGAACTTCTGATAGTAATTGTTGAAGACATAAGAGGCATGATCTTTCACAGTATTTGGAAGGTAACAAGGATGATTCAATTGTATGTTTGTACAATCTGCACCTCCCACATTACAAGCCCAATTCATGGCTCTCTGCAGCTCATCATCTGGTGTCTGCTCATCAGCTATGCACCATTCCATAAATTGTCCTGAAATTTTTCCAATTAAAATCATCATGATTCATGATCAAATCAAATATTGCACTAGTCTTTGCCTTCTAATAAATAACTAAATGTTTTTACCATATGCTTGAGAAGATAGACCAAGGAGCATAGCTATCAAAATTTTGAGCATTGGCGAAGTCATTGTTCTACATGAGCTTCTGGTATCTTAGCCTTGAACTATAAATATATACTTATATGTGTGTCCCTTTTTATTAAATGGTTCTGCATAGAAAAAACTTACATTATAATAAGAATATTTTTTTTGTGGCCCTACTTCCATTCCTTCAGTCTCAAGTAACTCAATTGAAGCTTTTTTTCTCTCTAGAATGTCCTTGTCACTATGATTTTGTTATACTAAACTTTTTTGCTTTTCTTATATCTAGATCTTAGTTGTGGAAATCCCAAATATGGTATCTCAGATATTTTTTTAATTTTTTTTATTGATAACTTGCCAAATGAGAGTGGATAATTGGGTTTGATGCCCTTTTTGCTTTGATATTTCTCGGTATAAATAATCGTTACAACATTTATATCTAATAATTACAAATTAAGATGATCAAATCAAATCCTGATTTGTCTAACTAATTTTAGGAAAACTGATAAATATAATTATAAATTATTATTTATTTCCTGATTCACAAATTGCACATGGTACATAAAGTAAATTCAGAGAACCTCTACAATAGTACTTAAAAGGATAATAAAAGTTCTGTGGAGATCAAACAAGTTATCTTATTGGTTAAGATTCTGATGTTAGTGTTTTATTGTACAATATATCAAGAATAAATAGTCTAGTAGGTCCACTCTAAGCATATTTTCTTTTGCAATGAGGAATCTAGATAACTAATTTACCAAGCAAGGAATAAGAGTCTATATATAAAGCATAAGTTAAGGGTGCTTACAGGAATTGCATTTAAAAAAATTAGTCCTTTTATTTGTTTATTATACCTTTTTCCAACTAAATTTTATGGCTTCTTTTTTTTGTTTGCCACAAGGGATAAAAAGAAAAGGGTATAATTAGGTGCAATCATAAAAACTTGAGCAGAGGCTTATCCTGTTTGGAGTACAACAGACAAACACAAAATTTAAAAAGAATAACAAGCCTTGTCATGTTAGTTTATATTAAAAAAAAAAATGTTGTGTTATAAAGTGTCTTCATGCACTCCTTGTATTTGCAGGTGAAAACACCCTGAAAAGCTTCTCCCAACTGTCTCCTTAGTCTTTATTTATTTGTATTGAATAATTGTAACTTCAGATTAGTTAGTTAGCATTTTGTTGGTTGGTTAACAGAATTTTTGCCTTTCCTTTCTCTGTTTTTCCTCTATACATATTCATCATACTAATTCATCACATAATTTAGGATGTAGTACTTTTTAGCATTCTCCTTTAGTGCTTTCATGTCAGAAAGGAATTTAATTCCAATGTGCTAATAATACTACCTATTTCAAAGTTCAAACCATTGGTGGTTATTATTCTGTGCAAGCCCATATATACTTCAACATAGGAAAATTAACTTTTTGCTTAAATACTGTAGATTAATGTAACTGATCCTAATTATGATGAATATAAACATAGTGGCAAGCATGTCCTCAAAGAGATTTGTACTTCTATACATATTTATTAAATTCACATAGTTATATAACATGCTAAATTCACATAGTTCGAAACTTAACAATGATAGACGTAGTTATTAGACACATCAGTGAGTTATATTAATGTGTCTAATTGGTGTCTCCCTAAAGTAGAAGTTCACAATCTTCCTTCTCCTTGAAGTAGTAGGAAGTGTTAAAAAGAATGTAGTATTTCCTTCCAATCAATGATGCAATTAGACGCAATTTCGTAGATTCACTTTAACTAATTAAAAAAAAAAAAAGATTACTTAGCAGATTGATAAAGAAGATGTAAAAAGAGTGATGCTAACTAAAAACAATACACAACTTGATTCATATATAGATATTCATCATATATAATAAAATGGTATACATGCTACAGGTGAAGAGAAGTATCAACACCAGAGTCACAAACGTTGTTATCATATTCTTTCATGCACTGAGATGTTGTTGGCCATAGTGAAAGAGAAAGATGATTTGGTGAAAGTGATGATGAGTTGATATTGATCAATTCAGGGTGAAAAAATATCCTTGTAATTGGCTCATGATGAATGATACTTGAATTGGAAGAGAAATTGAAATTGAAAAGTTTAGGTTGATCAGTGTTGCTGGTACTAAGCATTTTGAGTAACTCTCTTTTTTCCCTCATTTCTTTCACTCTTTGTAACTGTCTAAACCTCTCTTGTAACAAAGCAATTGAAGAGTGAACCATAGTAGGCTCATGGATTTTTCTGTTCATTATTATTAAGAAATTGAGCTCAAAGGTGTCATGAATTGCTTTACGTGTGTATTTATAGAGTTATAATAACATGACATGGCTAACAGTTTATAATATAGATTATTATTATTTAGTTTTTTAGTGTATCGATGAAATTCTGAATGATAAAAAAAAAAGGAATGAGAATCGGCAGGTAAGGTGCAAAGTCCAAAAAGAAGATGTTGATTGGGCAATATATATAGGAGGATTGGATAAGCATAAATATGTCCATTACAAAGTGGCAAAAGCATTGGTAAAGCAGAAAGAGCCTGATAGAATAGTCCAAGGGAATGTAGGAAATTAGCTCATGGAAGGGTGTGTTTGGAGGAATATTGAGTCCTGTAATGCTGTGCCAAAACCACTTTTCTTTTCACCTTTGGGGTTGCTGGACTTTCTTTCGATATCTTATCATCATATCATATGTATACTTATTCACTTTCTTTTTAATTGTTATTTTAAAGTTATTTTCACATATAAAAAGTTAATACATTTTATTTTTGATTAAATTGTTTGGTTTTATCTACTTTTTTATAAAAAAAAAAAAAAAACTTTTTTTTATAGGTATAAAATATATATGTTTTTCCTCTGCTTATAGATTTATTTATTATTTATTCCTAATAGTCTTTTAACTTATTCCTTTTGTTTGGACTTGGGAGATAGAGGGGAAGTGTAAATTAAAGAAGAAAAGATACAAACACAAGGGTTAATTAGAAGGAGGAGAGAGGGAATAACCTCGGCAAATCATAATGCTTTGATCCAACAATTTATGTATGACAAAGACAAACATACCAACATTCTTTCCTCTCTATATATAGCTTTATTTCTATGCAAGTTCTTTGTCCTAAGTGTTTGGATGTGAATGGCATGCAGAAATGAAAGCTGCAGATACCACTAATGCTTCTTTTATGCATTAGACCTCTTTTTTCCCTATTATTTTGTCTACCATGTCTTTGAAGTTTGAAACACGTGTTCACTGATTGAGATATTTATTAGACTTAAATATAGGTCAGGCGTGCACTAAAGAATCCTATTATATTTTCATTGGTCATTAAGTTAGTTACAAGTAAAGACGTCAATTACACAAATTATTAACATCAACATTGAAAAGCTTTTAAATTTTTGTAATATAGGTCAAAAGATTTTATAGTTAAATATATTTTAAAATAGAAAATTTTAAAATTAAAAAACTTTTAAAATTTAGTAGATTAAGTGAGACTAGCAGATTAACTTTTTCAAATTTTTTTTGACAAAAAGTTTTTTATTTTTGTTTTGAAAAATAAATGTTTCGATAAAAAGAATTTAATTTTTTTTTAGAAAAAAATTTTGAAAGAATAATATTTTTAATTTTTTCTCAATATCTTTTTAGATAAAAAAAAAAGGTTTTGATTTCTTTCAATATTTATTATGGAAAAATAAATTTTTTAAAAATAAATTTAATTGATAAAATATTTAATCTAAAAATCTCTTGCTTAAACCCATAAAAATAATAAATTAAAATTTAAAAATTATCTCCATAATGACTAATATCAAAGAGTTTAGTACAGAACTTTTTTTAACAATTGCTTTGAACTTTTGGCTCTAGTTAAAAGCATCTTTTGCATAATGAATTATCTAGAACAGTGGTGCCTGTGTGACTAGTATTTCGCTATGCCCAATAAAGAAAAAGGAAATTGGGGCTGAGTTTGAGTGGAAGTAGCTGCTTCAAAGGAGGTCAAGTAACTTCAATTTTATTTTTTTTTAAAGTGCTTTCTCAATTTCTATTTAATGGTCGATCTTTTAAGAAAAAACATACTTATTTATATGCTGATTTTAAAGATTATATTAATTTTTTTTTGCCAATTGTACATTCTCTTTATCAGTTGTTTACACTATTATAATAATAATAATAATAATAATAATAATAATAATAATAATAATAATAATAATAATAATAATAATAATAA
>NC_021166.2:710771-759455 GCF_000331145.2 Cicer arietinum
ATAATAATAATAATAATAATAATAATAATAATAATAATAATAATAATAATAATAATAATAATAATAATAATAATAATAATAATAATAATAATAATAATAATGTATAGAGAAAGTAAATTGGTGATTGAGAAATAAAATGTAAAGATGTAACAAAATAACCTTAAAAGAGAAATATATAAGAACACGTGAAATAACATTTTTAACAAGGCTAATTAGAAATGACAATTTTGCCACCACCAAATGATTTGTTTTTTAAATTTTAGTTTTGAATATGATTGGAAAGTGTCTCTTTAATAGGCATGTACACATAAATAAAACCTCTAATAACGGGTTCACGTGGAAAATGCTTTAAAGATTTTAGATTACACTAGAACGTTCTGTTGGGTGTGTGTTAGAATTGGGGAGATTAAAATGTCAAACCAACTATTCAACAAGATGTCTCAAAAAGACTTAATTGGTTTCGTAATTGGAACGCCATTATTCATGGGTATGCCTCACTTGGTGATGTTGGGGCAGCTCATAAATTGTCTGACACATGGCCGGCCCAACCGTTGGGCAAGTAAAGCAAGGGCTTAGGCCCACCAATAACTTAGCTTAAGATAGAATTATCAAAGCCCATGTTTCGATGGCATAATTGCCTATATTTGTAACGGGGGGTATAGTACTTTTACTTGCTGTGGGTTTTTGTCCCATCACTCATAAAATTCTTACTTGGTATTTTCACTAATTAAGTCTCTTTGTTTTCTATTTCATTTTTTGGGATGGTTCCTTTAGTCTGAAGGGTTTCAAGTTTCAACATCTAGAGAGTCGTCAAGATTCTAAATTTGCTGTTTCTCTATGTGACTGAGGGCTAGCTTTGAATCCAAGTTGTTGTTTTATTGGTTTTATATTTGAGGTCTACCTTTCAACTCAAATTTTCTGGTTTCTTTAGTTCCGTATTTATCGGTTACCAAACTTATCCTTCTGGTGATCGAGGCAAATATAGGCATATGACTCTTTGTTACGGTTTAAATATAAATAAATAAATAATATTTTAGAGTATTATTTCTTTTTGTTACAAAACTAGCTCCTAGCGGGTTCTAATTTTTTTAGGGAAATAATTTTACATTTTTTTTAAATTTCTTATTTTTCATTCACCAGAAATTTGTGGGGTTTGAGTAATTTTTACATAAATTGAATTTTTCTTCCGTAATTTTGTCATTTTAAATTGATATTGTTTGATTTCTCGTCATAGTCGGATGGTTGTTTAATTTCTTGTTATATTGTGATGTTTGTTTGATTTAGATTGACATATCACCTTCAATTAATTACTCATTCAACCAATGACTAGGTCGTCAATATTGCATATCTATAGGCATGAGTATTCTTGTCACTTTGATTTTGTCAAATTATTCGTAGAATTATAGACATGTATCGTTTTAAACTATTAACTTAGATTTTGTATGTTCTCATATTTATCCTTTTCGTATTTAGTGATGTATATATCTATCGATTTAAATTAATCAATATTACTTTATTTTTATGAAAAAAAATTACATTTTTAGTTGTCGAGGCAAATATTCAAGACCGTTTGTTATACTTTTTTTAAATGATTTTTATAGTATTATTTCTTTTTGTTACAATTTTTTCAAAAAAATAAATAAAAATAAAACTTCAAATTAAAAATTAATTGAAGTATTTCATTTATTTATTGCAACTTTCTTGAGATGATAAAATTTTAAAAAATAATTAAAATGAAAAGTTTTTTTTATAAGTTTTTTTAAACCTTTTAAAAAATTACTTTTACTGTATAAGAATCTTTAATAATGAATATCTAAATTAGTGAATGTTAATTTTTTTTATCAATAACAATAAAATTATTATCAATAAAAGTATTTTACCTATAAAAACAAATATATATTTAAATATTTAAATTGATAAAGCACAATGTTGTCGTGTATGTGCAAAAAAAAATACGTGATATATTTTATGTGGGATTTAACTTTAACAGTGTCAAACTATAAATATTATTAATTTTTTATTTATTATTACTTATATATCATATTAAAAATAAATAATGTTTATTTATTTACTATGTCCGACTTTGGTAAAATCTTTGAACCTTAAATTGAATTTTGATTATATTATTAAAAATCAACTTTCTAAATTTGGAAAGAAGTGGAGGAAAGATGCCTGACGAGGAAAAATGAATGGATTGAGGCAAATCATAACCGACTTGGAGAAAAGAAAGAGGCTAGCATTAAAAAATTATTTATTTATTTATAATTCATCCGAAACTAAAATAAATAAAAGAGCACAGAGAGAGTTGTTAACATGCCCTTGGTTGCAACTTGTTATCCTAAAATGCAATAGCCAACCAATACGAGGAGGTGAATATAGGCAATATTGTCTTTTTGCTAAAAAGAAGGTTACGTTTGTCAGAAAGCGCGTGTAGTTGTTGTCTTCACTTTGCTTTGTGGCATCCATTCCAAGCATGTACTAGTACGTACCAACCATCAATATTAGTATTTGATTTTGTTATAATAAACATTTTAAATGTTAATAGGATTATTTAAGTGATTAACGTGGGTGGTGAATGGCGATGAATTTCTTTCTACTTGCTCTTTGTATTGTTCCTCAGCTTACTTCCGAGTTCCTTCCAACTTTCCAAGGCTACCCCACCAAACACTCTTAGTATTCAACTCTACCGAATCTGCAACATGTATTAATAAATAAATTTGTATTATTATGCCAGCTCATATATTTTATCAAAGCTAAGTGCTTCCTAATCTTACTCCTAGCAGTAGACTCTTGACTCTGAACTCTGGAGGACCAACACCAATTGAGTTTCTCTCAATTCTTTGATCAACACAACACACAGGTTTGTTTTCCTCTCTCTTTCTTCATGTTTCGATACTTGTAACTGATTAAGAACCCAAAGGGAGAATAGAAAAACTTACATGCAACTGTTGAAACTATACTTTTTATATCTCTTTTATTTCTTTCATTATTTTTCACTTCTATGCTTTTGCTTTATCTATCACAAATCCTTCTCTTATCATATTTCCTTTTCTGATGATTTCTCAATTAGGAAATTTAAAGAGTAATGATGTAAATCTATGAGGTCTTGAGTATTTACTTTGGATCCTCAATTGGAATTGGAATTCTAAGAACAATCCAATATATATATAGAAAGAAAAGAATCTTTAAGAGATTTGAGTGAACATGTATATGTTATATGTTGTTTTCTTTCTTAGCTTCTGTCCCAATCTGTCAATTTCACACTTCGTTGAGTAATTGAGTTTGCTTCTCCTAAATCACCATTTTTAGGGTAACAGTTCTAGCTTGGGATCAAAACTGCAATAAATGTGATTTTTGAGGGACCAGAAAGTTTGATCTTAAAATAGGGGGACAATTTTGGTGATCGTCATAAAATAGGGAACCAAAAGTGAATTAAGTCTTCTTTCAAAATATGGGACCAAAAGTGCAATTAAGTCTTCTTTCTGTGCGGGATCAATTTGATTAGGAATCTCGAGTGTCGTGGACTTGTTTTTCTTCATAGATTGTTATCATTTTAGCTTCAATTTAGTTTTCTTCAGCATATCTTCATAGTTATTTAGATTAGATCTTTCTCTGTCAAACTGTTTCCATTTATTTATTTGCTTTGTTTTAATCCATGTTAAAGTTTCCTTAACATTTTTATTTTGTTATGCAGGTTAAAGTATTCCTCAAAACTTTATTGCTAAGCTCTTCTGCATAACTAGCGAGTCAACCGGCGCAGTTCGAAAGAACAACCTTTTAATTTACAATTTGAAAGATTGACTACTCACTATTCTTATTACTTTTTTCGGTTGAGGAAATCATTTTTTCCAGATGCAAACGTCTCAACAAAAATCAAATTCAGCTGCTATCCATTTCTATCACCGACCTGCACAGGACAATTGCCTACAAAACAATCTATGTGGCGATAAACATGGTAGCAGCAGCCAGGGAACACCTCTTTCTTTCGAAACCTTCGATGAACAATGCTTCACCCTGGAATCATACCCAGAAATTACTGGTTTCATAGATTGTGATTCCCCTTCCTATGCCAGCGTATCTTCTAACAAGAGTCCATTTTCTCCACAAGATTCTCAGCCATGCTATTCAGATCACCACCAGTCATCTTACAACACCAATGGATCGCCGACAAGCGGGTTGTCCAGTGTTGACGATGGGAATGATTTGAAGCACAAACTTAGAGAACTGGAAATGTCATTGTTGGGGCCTGATGATTTAGATATTGTTGACAGTTATGGCAGCTACATGGAGGCTAGTTTCCACGGAGCACCTCCATCGGCTAAATACAATTGGGATCTGATTGTAGAAAACATTCCGAGGCTCGACTTGAAAGAAGTCCTCTTGCTATGTGCACAGGCTGTTTCTGACGGTGATATTTCAACAGCAAGAGGCTGGATGGATAATGTATTGGTGAAGATGGTTTCGGTTGGCGGAGATCCAATCCAGAGGTTGGGTGCTTACTTGTTGGAAGGGCTTAGAGCAAGGTTGGAATCGTCAGGGAGCTTGATATACAAGGCCTTGAAATGCGAACAACCGACAAGCAAAGAGCTAATGAGTTACATGCACGTCTTGTATCAGATTTGTCCATATTTTAAGTTTGCATACTTATCTGCAAATGCTGTAATTGCAGAAGCAATGGCAAATGAATCCAGGATTCATATAATTGATTTCCAAATTGCACAGGGCACACAGTGGCATTTACTTATTCAAGCTCTTGCAAACAGGCCCGGTGGACCCCCTTTCATTCGAATAACAGGTGTCGATGATTCCCAATCATTTCACGCTCGTGGTGGAGGACTTCAGATTGTAGGAGAACGGCTATCAGAATTTGCCAGGTCTTGCGGAGTTCCATTTGAGTTCAATTATGCTGCAATGTCTGGTTGTGAAGTTCAACAGCAAAATCTTAGTGTTAGACCTGGTGAAGCCCTTGCTGTAAACTTTCCCTATATTTTGCACCACATGCCAGATGAGAGTGTGAGCATAGAGAATCATAGAGACAGATTGTTGAGGTTGGTTAAGAGTTTGTCTCCAAAGGTTGTCACCCTTGTAGAGCAAGAATCCAACACAAATACTTCTCCTTTCTTTCACAGGTTTGTAGAGACAATGGATTACTATACAGCTATGTTTGAATCAATAGACGTGGCTTCCCTAAAAGACGATAAGAAGAGGATTAGTGCAGAGCAGAACTGCGTGGCACGCGACATCGTCAACATGATAGCATGTGAGGGGGTTGAGAGGGTGGAGAGGCATGAAGTTTTTGGAAAGTGGAGGATGAGATTTTCCATGGCTGGATTTAGACAATGCGCGTTGAGTTCTTCAGTGATGGATTCTGCGCAAAATCTTTTGAAGGACTTCAATCAAAACTATAGACTTGAACATAAAGACGGTGCTCTATGTCTTGGTTGGATGAAGAGAGCTATGGCCACCTTTTCTGCTTGGCAGTGAAACTGACCTCATTTTTGCCATCTTTTTGACATGTACTTTTAGCATAATACATAGTATCTGCAGTTTCTCCATATATAAACTTTGAGATTTAGCCAGCTTTAGGGTATGTTTGGATTGATAGTATATGATAGAATAGCTTGGAATAACATGAAATATATAACATCAATTTTAATTTAAAACTAACTAGCCTATTCAATTCCATTCTATTACTGTATTTAACTAATTGAGATGAGTAAGGTACTCAGTCATTTTGTTTTTTGGATTAATTATTTGTCATTGTAATAGCATGCGAAAATTTCCAAAGCAGAGGTACATGAAGCTCACAAGTTTTGGTCTTCTACTCTAGTATGATCCTTTACCTCTTCCTCAGCCAATTTATTTTAATTATGTACTCAACTAATCACATTGTAGATAGAACTCACAAAGGTTAGAATTGTATTGTTAAATATTTGTTTACATATATACCTACTTAATAGACTAGAGAGGCCATGGACTTTTGTCACGTTTTTTGAGTGGTCATCACAAGCAACAAAGTATTATGGTGATAATTCACTAGTCCCCACCAAAGAAAAAGCTAAAAAATTATTATTCGGTTGTTGTATATATTGGATAGGTGTCTCTTTAATGTTGAACAAACTTGATTAATGAAGACAAACACTGACCAGGTGTTCAAATGAATAAATAATTATTGCGAATTTTAGCTTTTTCTTTGTTCATACACAATTGCTAATTTAAGTTAGAGACGCAACCTCATGTTCTAGGATATTTCACTAGAAGAAGTTGAAATAAGACCAAACACAACAATAAAAATAATTAATTCTACGTGTTAGTTGCAATATAAAACAAACTGTCATAGTCCCATGGACGGATACTTAAAAAAAAAAGGAGGAATATTTTTCTTCATATACGTTCTTAATATTTAGATGTGAATAATATATATTTTTTTTAAGAATCTACAAGAGTATTTAAATGATCAAAATTAATTGAACGTCTATATAAAATTATTTTACACAATTAATGCATATAAATAAACTTTTTGATAAACAGAGATAAAACAATGAAATTAAGTAGAGTATATTGTGTTGCTAATTAGTCCAATTTATTTGAATTTATTTTTAGCGAATACGAAAATAGAAGAAAAACTAATGAACAAAATGAGGAATTCTACTCCTTATAACATGAAAATAAAGAAGAAAGCGCAGCTGGGAAGGAGATAATTCAGAAGGTTTTGATTCATTGTGATCAAACTTTGGGAGAAAATTGACGCAATTGATGGCTTTACTATACACATAAGCAAAGGAAACAACAGTATCAGAATCAGACTGGTTGTTAGATAGTTTTCAAGCAATACTAGTGTATGTATATAAATGAAGTTGAGACATTTGGCATAGGTTTTACCCAATACTAGTTTTCATGCCCCAAGAGGTATGAAGTTTTGTATCGAGTATAGGACATACACTACTTCACCACCGCACATGTATTCTCCCTATATTTAAAAAAAAATTGTCACAAAATATATATTATTTATAATTTTTAATGTAATTTTTTGTTCCTTCATTGACAAATATGTTTATGAATATCTCTATTGTCACGGTTCTACTTCTTTTTATGGTGTTTTGTTAATTTTATAAATTGTCAAATTTATGTTTATTGTGTTTATTGGAAAGCCCCAAATGTGGTTGCATTTTGAAGACAATGCTATGGTGGTTGCATTTTCGAGACTATCTATAGTCGATTTGAACATACACAAACTCAACAAAAAAAAATCCTTAATTAGATGAAATTAAAAAAATATGAATCTTCACTTGTGAGTTTGGCTAGGTAGATTCTATTTGCATATGACTTCTCTATGTATTTTAGTGTTAAGTATTTAGGTGACATATTTAGTTGTATTGGATTTATTATGTGTATAGGGAATGCCCAGCACAAATCCTTTAATCTGATTTGTATCAATTTTTACTGTTGGATGAAGTTTGTTTTTTCATAAAAAATGACTTTATTACTTAACTAATTTATTTTTTCCCAGAAAAAAGAAGTTTATATATTATTATTAGTGATATCTCTTAAAACCAATATAGTTTTGTCTTTATATTATGTTTTTCTTATTAAATTTGAACAAAGTGAGTAGAGATCGGTATAGGTCAGGCCGATCGACAGAGGTTTATTGACGAACTAACTTACACCAAGTCCATGTCAAACTTTTTTTTAAACAGACAATGTCAAGACTTCTAAAAAAGTCTATTTAGTTAAAATGTCATATTACATGGCACATATTAAGCATATTTAGACCTATCTGGCCGACCTATTTAAAAAAATATAATATTTTTTTACTACTGTAGTTATTATATAAAATTTGATCTTTTTATTATATATTCAACTTTTACTAATTTATATATAATTACCTCAATTAATTTTTTGACATATTTAAATATATTATTATAAAATATAATTGAAGTATAATATATATAAAATTATATTCTTTAAAATGTGATGTTAAATAAAAAAATAGAACTTGATTTTATTGACATATTAATTTATTAATGATTTAAAGATATATTTAATTACTTATTAAAAAAAATTAAAATAAAACAGGTATTTTAAGTATGTTAATATTTGATACGAAACTTCCTACAAAATGGGCTTTGTACACCCCCTTCTCACTAACCACCACCAGAACTTTACTTAAGAAGAAATTAATTAATTTTTATTTACATTGAATTAGAAGAGTAAAAATATTTAAAAGGAAAGATTTATGCAAGACTAAAGATGGGTCTGGGCCAGTTTGAGTTGAATGAAAAGCCCATGTGCGGAGCAGAAAGAGTTCCCAACTACTATAAAACTCTTCTCAATGCTTACCTCTCCAATTATCTTCCTCTTCTCATCTTCTAGAATTAGGGTTTTTAGCGGCGCATCCAAATTATTCTTTTCATTGTATGAATTCATCTTTGTAACTTATATGTCTCTGTTATAGATCTTTTTTGTAGTCTTTGAATTGTTGTGATTTTGATTTGTTGTGACGGGGGATTTTAATCCAAATTCCCAACTTGAATGGTGGCAAACTTATACTGTGTTTGCATGACTCCTAGTAAACGTCGCATAAAAATGTTTACTGACGTTGACGGTTTTCTCTCTTCGGAGAGAGTTCCTCCGTCGGTTTTTGTCTCATATTCCATTGCCTTGTGGAGCAGCGTTGCTGCCTTTACTTCTTGGGACTGGCCATGAGACACACATCATTATTTATCTGTTTTCACTTTTTTGTTATATATACAAACAAATACTAGTGTTGCCTATGATGATATCATTATACACCAATTACCATCTTTCGGGACTGATTGGCTTTTTTGCCTTGCTGATACTTTTCTGCAATTCTGAGGCTCACTCTTTGTTTTTATTTTATTTTTCATATTTCAGTAGATGAAATGTCTATTACTTTCATTAATTTTTTTGAACTACCATCACATTGTGCAGCAACGTTGATTGTTGAAGTTATTTTTGATTTAGTCAGACTTTAATAATTTCAATTATCAACTGTTTGCTGCCTTCAAGTTAGGCATTGCTATATGCTGTTGATTTTTAGTCATCGTATTTAGAATGATTGGCCAATGATGATATCTATGAAACAAACCATCTTTCGGGACTGAATGGCTCTGATGCCTTGATGTTATTCTGCAATTCTGAGGCCGTCGTATAATTAAAATTTTAATGCCTTCTAAGTTTTTCGAAACATAGAAAAAATGATAAACAGAGTTGCTTCTGTCTTATATCCTTTAATATATAAAATAATAAATTTAAAATTTATATTTATTATAATTAATATAATTAAAATAATTATGATTATATAATAATAAAATTAAAAAATATATAAAAATTCTATTTAAAAATGTACTAATAATATTATAGAGAGATTTAATTATCAGTTATATCATGTTGAAGGTTTTTTCTGAAACTAAAAAACTAACATTACCCTGAATATTATAAATTAAAAAATATATAAAAATTCTATTTAAAAATGTACTAATAATATTATAGAGAGATTTAATTATCAGTTATATCATGTTGAAGGTTTTTTCTGAAACTAAAAAACTAACATTAAACTGAATATTATAAATAATTGATAAAATTAAAATTTGATCAAATAATTATTTTACTCTTATAAATAAAGTGATATATGTTAAAATAATTAAAAATAGAGATTTATATTTAAAAATTTATATAAGTAAAAGATATATATACTTTTAGTCAAAGATATTGATACATTGTCACTAATTAACAGGAGTTGAAAATAAATGTCAATTATTTTAAGAATTTTTTGGAAGAATTGTAATAGAAATTAAAATTTGGAATATAATTTAGTACAATTTTTTTATAAATGGATTATTTATTTTTGCTATTAATTGGACGGCCGGGTTATGAAAATATCATAGAACAATATTAGTGTTGCGGAAAGCATGTATAACGAATGTCACACTAATGGAACAATTTTAACCATGGATTAAGACGATGTGGAATGAATCCCGGAACAATTTTAACCATGGATTAAGACGATGTGGAATGAATCCCGGAACAATTTTAACCATGGATTAAGACGATGTGGAATGAATCCCACCATGAGATTTGTACCGAATATTTACATAGACAAAAAATTGCTAAAATATTCCATTATTGAGGAATATTATGATATGAAGTAGCTATCTAAACAACTTAATTAAATAAATAAGATTAAATAAATTTTTAATTTTTATAAAATTTTAATTTTGCCTTTATAAAAAATTTCTCAATTTTTTTATTCTTAAAATAAATTTAGCCACTTTTAATCTATAAATATACCTTTTTGGCAATCAAATGTATACATACGTTGTTGAAAAATGTTTAGCCAAATTGAATATAAAAGAAACTTTGAAACCGAATACAAATATTAGGTTGCCTTATAAAATTTAAGTTTAACACTATTTATTTAAATTACTTGACGAGTCAAAAAAATTCATTGTATGAAGTTTGAGCCAATCAGTAAATTCCTTATAGAAAAGAGGCAATCGGTAAATGAAATATTATCATAGAATCTTATATGAAAGCTCAAGGCTTCTTTTCTTGGTGACTGCTCAAGGCTTTAAATCTTATTAAAAACCCAAAAAAGATCCTATAAAAAAGAAACTCACGTCTTTAATTTGTTGTATTGCAATACTGCTTTATTTACTGAAATATTGTAATAATTTTGACATCGCATTATTTAATTTTTATTTTACATTGTAATATATAAATTAATAATCATGTTACATCTTATTTTATAATGTCAAAATGTTTGTAGCGAAAATGTATACAAAAAGTCAAGATGGCCGAGTTGGTCTAAGGCGCCAGTTTCAGGTACTGGTCCGAAAGGGCATGGGTTCGAATCCCATTCTTGACAATTGTGTTTTCTTCACACCTTTTGTTGGCATTAACTTAATTAAGGGTGGCTGCATTAGATCCCGTTTCAAGTTGGTGACTAACCAGATTGTTAACAATTGGCAACTAGTTTTCTCTCTTTCAAAGTTTTTAATTAGACTTGTGTTTTCTTGTGAACACATGTCGAGGATGTTTATTTTGAAATACAAAAATAATATATAATACATACTAATTAGACTTTTTTATATTACTAACTATCAATATAACATTTCTGGTAAAGTGGCATATAAGAGTATGTTAACATTGAGAGTATAGTGATAGCTTAATAAAAGATATATCTTATTTATTATTAAATATTATATTGACTTATTATCTCTTATCGCTTAAAACCAAGATATAAAACTAATAAAGAATTTAACTTCTCATTTATAAAAATACATTATTATTTTGTATGGAATAAAGTTTATAAAAGCTAGCTTATTATCTAAAAAATTCTATAGCCAACAAATAAAAAAAATAAAAATTAGTTGAGTTATATATAAGTTACTTATTATATTAATCACCATTGGAGGAAAAATTGATTAAGGTTGTTTATATTTTACGTATATGTTATGTGGCAATTTAGGATCTGTTTGTTTAAGTTTTTTTAAAAATAATTTTTATAATATTTTTAATAAATAATTTTAAAAATAAAGTTCCAAATGAAAAATTAATTTAAATAATTTTTTTAAAATTATTATAGTTTTTTTTTAATAATAAAATTTCAAAAAAACTATTATAATGAAAAGCTATTGAGAAACTATTCGTAAAAATTATTTTTTAAAATATGTGATTTTATAATGTAAAAAATTTAATAATAAATATTTAAGTTATTAAATATCAATTTTTTTAATTGATAATAAGTAAATTTAAAATAACTTCTATTAATTTTAAATAAATTTTAAATCTCATAAACCGAACTCTAATTCTCACCAAAATAATTTGAGCAATCAAAAAAATATTTTCCCAATTAAAATGTTTTAAAGTGAGATATCAATCAAAGTCTTCCTTACCGTTTAACATAACCGTTAGATATAATATATAGATATAATATAAAACTAATATGAATGGTTACAAACTATTACTTCCTCAGTTTTGTTAAACCTAAGTTTTTGTCCCAAAACAATTTTCTCAAAGCCAATTACGAAATAATGGAAAATGTTGGGTTAAATCAAAGTGATTACTATTCGCTATTACTTCCTCAGTTTTATTAAACCCTGTATGATTTTTATTCGCTATTTGTATCTCTTCAATCTCAAGTATGTTGATAAATGAATAGGTTTAACAACTCTCTTGTAATATGAATGATAAAAAATTCCTTTGTAATTAAAAATTGGGCGGTGTTAAATTTAAATAGTTGAGTTGAATAGATTGTGAAGATTAAAATAAAGTGGAGTAATGGAATGAAATTTGGATAGAATAACGTTTTGGAGAAATGAAAGCTTGTAATACAACGTTTTTGGTAAACGGCTATACCGTACACCAACAATGACCTGTTCTAAAAATGGAAGACTCAGAAGCATCGATCATAGGATTGGGAGCAACAACAAAACGACACCAATGATGGCAGGTAGACTGGGTCCATCCAATCAAATAGGGTGTGCCGTTTTATATGATTATTTATTTAATTATATAAAAAAGGTTACGGTGCTGGCTAAGTCCCGTGAGGAAAAGATCAACCACTTCCATGCTGCTTGGTCCTCTTCTCTTCTTCTACGCGCTAATGCCTTTTCATCTTTTCTAAAGGAACCCATTTTTCTCATTTGTCAATACATCAAATATATTTTAATTACTAACTTTCACAATAATACATCATCTTTAGCATTTCCGTTTTTCTTCTGTCAAAATATTTCTTATAAAATTATTTAGAGTTTACACATTTAGATAAGCTATTCTTTTTTACTATGTTACTACACCTTTTTAGTAAATATGTTCCATCATTTTTCTTTTTCCTCTTTTATATTAACTATTAATTAAAATTTTAATTAAGATTTATACATTTGAAGAAAAATTTAAGATATTTTGTTCTCACTTCAAACTATATTTCATAGGTTTTATTCACTTTTAAGGTATTGTGTGTAAGTCTCCCAGTTTTTATCATTGTTAAAGTTTACCGTAGAAATATTTAATATATTAGAATATAGATTTGAATTTAAGATCTATCTCTTCTCCATAATTAATGTGTTTGTTTTACCTTTAAACTCTAAAAAAATGTGCACAAATGAATAAACGAGTTTTAAAGACTAAGTGTTGTTTATAAACTACAATTAGTTTTAACTCAAAAAAAATGTGATACTTTTTGGTGCATCAAAAGTGTAACCCCAATCAAAATTAAGAGGCTAAAGAGTTTGTTAGCCTCATGCATGACTTACACTATGATTTTCTATTTACGAGTGAGGGATTTTTATTGGAATTAGAGGTGTGATGATCACTCTAAAGTCTCCAACAATTTTTTTATAAAAAAATGACATATAAGAAAAATTACAAAAAGAAAAATTAATTAAAAAAATACACATTTTTTAACTTCCTATATTTCAATTGAGTTGCCTCTCAAACTTCGTTTATATGTAAGTTGTAAGTTTCATCTAAGATTTAAAAATTAAACTAATTACCAGACAAACATAAAATAAATTCAACCTCTATTGATGGGAGTATGATATGATTTAAAATTGATCACCAATATCTAAACGAAATCATAATATTTTACTTAACATTATTATATTAATAGTATTATCTTAAAATATGTGTTGTATTTAAGTATTTTTTTCATTATAGTTTATGTACTCGTGTCATTAAAAATTATATAATTATTTTAGTAATATAAACATTTTTTTTTATTTAAAAATGTGAACCAATTCATTCAAGTTACCATGTTCTTCGATAGTTTGGTTTGAATTTTGAGAAAAAGTTTAAAAGTTCAATCAAAATAACTATTTTTTTTAATTGTTTTCCTCAAAAAAATGAATTCTTAGTCTGATTTTTCATCCTTCAATCGTTGTGTTTCCATTTTTTTTTTATGCTTTAGTAAATTTACAATTTAAATTTTGTATATACAATAAAACATTATACGTAATTTATTAATTTAAAATTCACTCAAACATTTTAGTAAAACTCTGCAAATATTGTCAACATCACTCTTTATCGACCTCAAACTATATTTTTAGGATATTATCCATTTTGGAATCTACATTGAATAATTATCACAAATTTATCTTTAATAAAAGACATCTTGGTAAATAGTTGCACTTACTATTTAGTTTAGTAGTATTATATATTAATATTAAAGAAAAAGCTTAAGATTAAGATAATTAAGCATTCTAAAAAATTAAAAATATTATTGAGCCGCCGCATGCCCCTACTACCGGACGTTTTTTTTCTAAGAAAGCTCTGACCCTCGCATCAAAATCGCAAATGTGAATTTGATGTATAAGTTGTACCTACGTTTACTTTGCCAAATCAATTATTAGAGACATTGTTTGATTATAAGAAGATAGAATAACGTTGTCAACTGGGGAAGTTAGGAATTTAAACAATCTGAGGGAATAGTAATTCAAACTTTCAAACCATTTTCATACGGAATAGTAACTTCCCAAATATGGACAGGGAGTATAATGGGTTTAATCACCATGTTGAAGGAGTGGTTTTTCTATAGTTAGTAATTATTTACTAAAATTATAAAATTATTATTGCCAAATTCATTCTTGTAAGAAAAGACTAAAATTGAGATAAAATATAAATTTAGCTAGTCAAAATTTATATATTTCTTTTTTGACTAAAGCTTTATGTGTTACTAGTAGACTTTCTTTTTTTTTTTTTTTTTTATACTTGTGTTTCTAGTAGACAAATTTAATAAAACTTATCAAACAACTCCAATTGTTTAGAGATGAATATAGTGATAATAACTATAGTGACATTTTAATCAATGTACATCTCCTTCCGCCATCATTCCTGATTCCACATGAACAACTCAACAACCAAACCCCACCAATACAATCCCTCAAAAATAAAATAAAATAAAAAGAAACTCCACCAACTCTTTATAAATAAATAAATCTCCCTCCTTTACTTCTCTCATTCATTCCATTAAACTAACACTTGTTTACATCACAACAAACAAACAATCAAAACTCGGTTTCTCAAAAACCCATTCCAGAATATAAACTACCGATTCCCTTTTTCTTTTCTTTTTTTCAAATTAAAAAAAAAAAAAAACATCATAAGCACAATCATCATTAATTTCATGTTAATGGGTGACATGTTAAGGTTGGTGTTGGGCTTTTGTGTTTTAAGTTCCATAGTTTTAACATCCTCTGCTCAAACATGTAAAAACCAAACATTCTCAAACAAGGTTTTTACAACATGTCGTGATCTTCCACAATTGACCTCTTACCTTCACTGGACATACGAAGAATCAAGTGGCAAATTAGACATAGCATTCAGACACGCTGGAATTACTTCAACAAATAGATGGGTTGCTTGGGCCATCAATCCTAACAACAATCTCGACCCAGCTATGATCGGAGCCCAAGCTCTTGTTGCTATACCACAATCAAGTGGCACCCCAAAAGTTTATACTTCAAATATCGTTAGCACAACCACACAGTTGCAAGAAGGGAAAATTAGTTATCCTGTTTCTGGATTATCTGCCACATATCACAATAACGAGGTTACTATTTTCGCTACTTTAACTCTTTCAAATGGAACAACCTCGTTGGTCCATGTATGGCAAGATGGGTTTCTCTCTTCTTCTGATTCAACACCTCAAGAACATAGTCATGAATCTTCTCATCAAAATTCTAAGGAAGTCTTGGATCTTGTTTCTGGTACCTCCCAAGTTTCTAGTGGGATTGGTTCACGTCAAAGAAGAAGAAATGTAAGTACTATATATGTCCAAACTCTTGATACTATATAAAATCTTGTTTGGTTTGTGTTTGAAGTTTGAAGTTGAATTTTGTTGATTGTTAATTTTCAGACACATGGAATACTAAATGCAATAAGCTGGGGAATATTGATGCCAACAGGTGCAGTAATAGCAAGGTATTTGAAGGTGTTCAAATCCGCAGATCCAGCATGGTTTTATCTTCATATAATATGTCAAGTCTCTGCCTACATAGTTGGATTGTCAGGTTTTGGCACAGGTATCAAACTTGGTAACGATTCTGAAGGTGTTGAATACGATACTCATAGATCACTTGCTATTGTACTTGTATGTTTTGCAACTCTTCAAGTTTTTGCTCTGTTTTTAAGGCCTAACAAAGACCATAAAATGAGATTGTACTGGAATATTTACCACTACCTTATTGGATACTCTACCATAATCATTAGTATTATTAATGTTTTTAAAGGGTTTGAGGCTATGGGAGATTATGTTGGAGATCGTTACAAGGACTGGAAACATGTGTATATTGGAATTATTGGAGCTTTGGGGGGTATTGCTGTCTTTTTAGAAGCTTACACGTGGATTATAGTTTTGAAGAGGAAGAAAACAGAGAACAAGACTTCACATGCTGTTAATGGAACAAATGGATATGGTTCTAATCTCTAGGCTACGGTAAGTTTAGGATTATATTGGATTTTTATGTTAATTTTGTGCCTCTTATTTTTGTTTTTATAGACTTAGACCCTTTGTATATTTTGGTACCCCAACTTCTTAAGAGTCTTTCAGTTTTGACTTTTGAGGTAAATTCTTTCACTTTGATATATACTTAGCTGTGCTTTTGTGTGTGTGCTTATACATTGTATTTACTGTACCATCACTTTATTATTTTTAATTTTTTTTTCTTTCATATTTGTATTTATTTGTTTAATTATGTTTTACTCTTTCTACATTTCTTGGAGTTTCAAATATGCTTACCACTATCATAACGTTATCTGGGAGCAACACCTTTCTTTGGCATGTGACAAAATTTTTACTATGAGATTTAATACCGACCAGTACTTTTTTTAATCACCTATTAAATTTTTTTTTAATCAAGAATCACCTATTAAATTAAGTTAAATGATCTATTTTATTTTGGAATACTTTATTAAAAATTTCATTTAGTTAATTCCAATATATCATTATTTGGGCATATATATTCATGTGTTTATTTGACTTTTACTCTAAAATATAATCAGATTAATAATTTGTATATATTGTGCATCTATGATATGTAATAATTAATTTAAATCCAAAATTTTAGATAATATTACATTAAGTTAAAGATCGACAATGCGGTATAATTAATAACTATTAAATATATTAATTAGATATACAATAATTAATTAATATAATTAGTTATTATACTTAACTTTTATAACTAATTAAGTGGTATGTTTAATAATAACATCCATGGTATTTTATTGTAAACAATACAAAATATTATATTTCATCCAACTCGATTACATAATAGAAATCCAATTGCATTTTATTTTATATATTTAATGTAATAATTAAAGATCAGGCTTCATACATGATGATGGATGGCTAACTACATGCCTTATTTTTTATTACATACTGATTTCCAAAATTTATTTGTTTAGATAATACTACCAACTGCCTAAAGACTCGATCGTATAATATTATAAAAATAGAAATTCAAAAGGGAGTTAAAGTGTTAGTATATATTAAAAGAAACAACAACAAAGACAAAGCGTGGTCAAAACACGATGGCAGCTGGATCCATAGGCGGCCATTTGTAATGGAATTATTCTAAAGCCAGTAGCATTATTTTACATGTGGCATTCTTTAAAGGAAAAAAAAATGGAGACTGCATTAACCTAGGAATAATTTGGTATGATTGCAAGAGAATTATAGAATTCATTAAAATTATTAATGATACTAAAAATTACTAGCATTTTGACAAAAGAGAATTGAATTAAATTAAGATAGAGGAGTTATGGATAATAGCACGTGTGATGAGAGATTTGTTAATACATTTTTACATTTATTTTTGTTGACGGATTTTCTTATCGAATTGTATTTGAAATGGTGTTTTTTTTTCTTTCAGTCATTGATGTAATCTTCTCATTTTTCATTAAAGTTATATAATTATTCTATTTAAATTTAGTAGTTATTTTTCATTAAAGCTAAGAACTTTTTAAACTTACAGAATGTATCATACTATTCTAAATTTTACAAATATTCTAAATATAATAAATTGAGTTATCTTTTAAATTTTTTTATGACGCTGAAAGTTTCGAAACATATATTTTCTAGATTTTATTAAAACTTTCGAAGCTTTTGATAAACTTAAAAGTTACGAAACCTATTTTTTCATATTTGATCAAAACTTTTGAATCTTTTGATCAATTTGAAATTTTCGAAACATATTTTTTCAATTTTGATTAAAACTTTCGAACTTTTTGATTAACCTGGAGTTTTCGAAGTACATTTTTTTTTCGAAGGTTTCCATCAACTTGAAACTTTTGAAGCATAAAATTTCATATATCATCAAAAAGTTCGAAACTTTGAAATATTCGAAACAATAACATATTCGGAATTTTCACAAGGTTCGAATTTTTTTAAAGTTTCAATTCAGATGAAATTTTTGAAATGTAGTTTAATATTTGAAAAATAATTAAATTTTGTATTTTAAATATTGTATTTATAATATTATTGTTAATTAAATTTAATATACTTTTTGAAATGAGGTATAAGTAGAGTTGAGGTTCCTGCAACAATAACGACTATAGAATCTACAGAAAAATTAACCATCGATTAGGTATTATTACTGTTAATTAATTTTAGAAGTTTTAGTTTTTACATTATAGACATATATTGATGTTTTATTTGAAACTTATTTTGTATATATTTCTATCTCGAGAAGCTGTATTTGAATGGACAAAAAATATTAAAAGGAAAAATGGAATTTTAATTGTTATCATTCGTTCTATTTCAAACAATGAAGGTTTCCATAAATATTTCAAGCAATGAAGGTTTATGGAAAGTTTCAAGCTACGGAAAAGTTTCAAAGCTTCAAATGTTTGAAAATTCTTGAAAAGATTCGAAATTTGAAAGCTTCGAAAGTTTGAAATTTTTAAGAGTTTTATATTGTTACAAAATTT
Source organism: Cicer arietinum (assembly GCF_000331145.2). Taxonomy (NCBI): domain Eukaryota; kingdom Viridiplantae; phylum Streptophyta; class Magnoliopsida; order Fabales; family Fabaceae; genus Cicer; species Cicer arietinum. The sequence goes on from NC_021166.2 coordinate 729,723, forward strand.
TAAAATTCTAGAAAAGATGTGTTTCGAAAATTTCAAAATTTTCGAGTTACATACTTTTGGATTTTAAAACTTTGAAAATTTCAAATTTTTTTGTGGTTCAGAATTCAGAGATTTTTATAGATAATAACAAAGACAAAATGATATTTTCATTTGGGATAAGGTGGGAGGTTAAGGTGGGGTGCATGGTACAAAACTCCTATGACTCATGCACTAATACAAAATATGTAAAGTAAACCGTGGGTATTCAGCGGATACTCATACTCATATTATCTCTATATTTGTTATTTTTATTAAATTATATCTTTTAATATTATAAAATAATCATAATTTTATTTAGTGTATTGGGACCGGTGAGCAAATACGCGAGACAGATGAACACTCACCTTATTTTTTATTTGATACCAACAAATTTTTCATAAGAAGGAGAAATGAGTTCTTAGTAGCACCATCTTAATGTTTTTGGAAACCTTATTCGAATATAAGAAATTAGACTCATAATATATTCTTTTAATAATTATAAATAATTTTAAAATGTTAAATTTTTATCGGATGAAAGACTAAAATCTCAAACTACTTTATTCTTTGTAAGTAATATTAAAATACAACTTCAAATTAATGTTAACATTCTGGCTATTTAAAAAGATTATTCCGTTTAATATGTTTTGAAACAAATTTATAACTATCAAATAATTTTATTTAATTAAAAAACAATTTTTTAATTACATTTCATAATTTTCAAAATATAATACCAAAATCAACTAACGATATTCTTAATTATTTTATATATCAAAACAAACTTATTAATTTATCATATGACATTTTTCTTTAGTGAAACTCATTTACTATCTAACAACTCGTTCAAGCAAATCTGATACATTAAACAATTTCATCTACAATAAAACTAAGTGTTTATTTGATTCTATGGAATCACAATTAATATAAATAAATAAAAAATTAAGACACTAGTAAAAATTTACCTAAATAAATATGAGTTTCAATTAATATGTTTATAAATTAATATATTTTTACGAAGAATTTTTCAAAATAATTTTTGATTTTAATAATTTTTTAAAATTTAATATTAAAAAAATTGTAAAAAATAGATATAATATTTAAAATCATATTTTAAGATAAATAATTTAAATTAATTTTTGAACTTAAGTTTATAAGAAACGGAGAGATAGAATTGAATTGAATGAATTAGATTTGATAACAGCAGCATTCCGGCGGCTTAAGAGTTGGAAACCCTATTTGCCATTTGGGTGTCGACAGTTCGCAATGGCAGATGAGAAGGCCGATGCAGCAGTGGAGGTGAATTCGATTGATGTATATACCGAGAAAAAGAAGAAGAAGAAGAAGAAGAAGACGCGGTCGAATACGTTGAATTTTAATAAGTTCATCTACCAGATTCTGAAACAGGTGCACCCTAAAATTGCCATTTCTTCTGCATCCGTGGAACTCATCAACACTTACACAATCAAATTAATGATGATTCTTATTCAAGAAACTTGGGAGGTTCCTAATTTACAACTTGATAACTCACAATTACAGACTGCTGACAGGGAACTTATTGCTACAGTTAGGGTACTCTTTCCTCCACAATTGGCAGAACTTGCCGTCTCAGCTATTTGCAAAGCTAAACATACTTACAGAGTCAGCTACTTGGCTGATTTACTGGATCGTAACATGTCTTTGAAATAGGCCTTATTATAATTTATTTCTTTATATTATTATTGATGGAGTTCATCAAATGATATAAGTGTGTTGGAATATTTATCATATTTTACTTATATTCCAATGTTTTAATTTAAGATTTATGGACCCCAAAATGCTCTCAACTTCTTTAATGCTATGTGTTCCATCACAAATTTTTCTGAATTTTCAAATGTAGAGCATTTCATATTTGCTGATTATTCAGTTTTTCGTTTCTTTTCTTGCTGAGTATTGCTAGTCTTTCCTTTTGGATGTTAGCCATTGTCCCATCCAATATTTTACATGCTTTGCATTTGTATTTCTATATAGATATTACATTTGTACAAACATATGATATAAAAGATTTATAATTGTAATGGCTGATTGTTATTTTCTTTTGGGATTCTCCTATCTAAAACTCGGTTACTGGTTACTTTTAAGGAATGATTGATTTAAATTTGATTGATTGTAATTTTTAAAGTTAACTATTTTTCATTCAAAATAAGTTAATAAGTTAACTATTTATAAATAAGTTGTGCTGATATTGTTTTATACTTTTCTTTATTAATTTTCAAAAGTTATTTAAAAATCGGTGGAATGAAGATAGAATTGAAGTTTTGCTGGTTGAATGATTGTTGGTTTTATAAAGGTCAATTGTGATTTATTGCTTATGAATAAAGAGGATCTTTTTTTTTTAAGAGAAATAAATAGGATCATATAAGCACATTTTTTGAATAGAAATTTATTATTATATGGTATCTTTTGTGCTCATATAGAATTAATATTAATAATTATATTTTAAAAATTATTACAGACGGGAAAGGAAAATATTACACAAACAAATATAATATATTCTTGCTATATTGATAAATCTTGATGCTATTGTATTTAATGTAAGCATTTGTTTGTGATAGAATATATTGAATATGGATTTCAAATTTGAAATCGAAATGTTATAATTGCATATATTGTAGGATTATTATAAGAAGCTGAGAGTATACCACGTAGAAGGAATTATTCTTGAAATTCATTCTACATAATATTAGTATAGATATTGACATATTTTTTGAATAAAATTTTATTATATGGTATGATTTGGTGGTTACAGAATTAATATTAATATTAATGAATATATTTTAAAAATTAATAGAGACGTGAAAGGAAATGTTACCCAAATAAATAAAATATATTCTTGCTATATTTATTATTATATTGTGATGTTCTTCTAAGAGATGATAAATTTTTATCGTAATTAACTGACGCAAATCTTAATTAAGCTAAAAATATCGACTCGAAATAAATAACGTTGATATTTATCAGTTGAGTTAGGATTTAAAGACTTTTATATTTATTATTCTGAATGCAAGTTTATTTGGTTTTAATTCCGTCATGTAATTTCTTTTTTATTTGGTCAGGAATTTTTTTTATTCAGGGAGGCTATTGAGGAATGTATATTATCATTTAAATAAAAAATTTATGTATAGACTTTTAAAATTAATTCTAAATAATTTTAGTATAAAGTTTTAGAAGCTAATGAATGTCAAATTCTGTTTGGTGTTAATGTTTCCTTATTTAACATTTGACTTTTTCTAATTTGTGGACTATAACACTTTTTGCTACACCGTGGTTATTAATCCAACACCCATGTATAACTATTAACAATGGTTATAAATTCATTATTTATAACAAGTTATTAAATCGAATATTTTATTTGAAAGTTATTATTTGAGTCAAAGGATTCTTACTATAGATATATTTTTTCTTTTAAAATATAAAAAAATATTAAAAAAAATATTTTGTCCAAATTTTATATTAATACATTAAGTTTTTCTAATTTATTTTTCTTTATCATCCTTCTATCTTATAGTGAGCCTTATTTTAACAAAAAAAATTAAAATTAAAATACATTTTATTATCAGTTATCAATATAACTTTAGTTATTTTCTTTTTATAAAAACCTTCAATAATTACTATATCCATAACTTACAAAATATTATTATTCTTTACATTGATAATTTATAATAAAAAATTCACTTATAATTAAAATGAATAAGTTAGTATAACGATTTGTTTAATTATTTTTTAATACGTGTAAAAGGATAATAAACCATACACACAATCAGAAAAACGAGTATATATAAGAGATCGTAAGTGGGTAAGGGTAAGTGAGAGGAGCAGAATTTGTTAAGTTTGTTACGATAGAAGCATGATCAGACTCCAAATTGAATCCGTTGTTGTTTTCGTACTTATTTTGTTGGCCTCTACGGCGACGGCGACGGCGACGGGGAAATTTTTACCAGTGCATGACATCAACGATCCACATTTGGCAGATCTAGCCAATTTCGCCGTTCACGAACACGATAGGATAAATGGGGTGAACATAAAGTTCGATAAGATCATCCAGGCTCAATATGATTTTTCAAATACCCTTCACCAATTCCACCTCATCTTTTCCGTCACTGACGATTCCGTTTATAACAAATATGAAGCTCTTATGTTAGAGGATCAAGTCGATCTCTCCCGCAAAGTCGCTTTCTTTAACGCTTTTCCTCAGTAAATAATGTTCCTTATACCATCATTTTCCGACATGCCTTGTAATATTATACCAATTCAAGTTTATATTTATCTCAATTTCGCATTCACAAATAAAATATTAGTCCTTCGATTTAAAAAGTTATAGTTTTCATCTCTCTGTTTATATTTTTAAATTAAAAAATAACAATTTAATATATTTTAAATAACGTGAGATATAATTTCATGATATAGAATTATTTAAATATAATAGTTATTTATATGTTATTAATTAAATTATAAATATAAAAAAAAGAAATTGAAAGTTAAATTTTTACGTTGTTTTATTCTGATTTTATGATACATTATTTAAATTTTATCACGTCGTTATTTTTAATTAAAAAATTAGAAAAATCGACTAATATTATCGATTTTTAAAATAAATATCAATTTTGTAAATTAATAAAAATAAAATAATTAGAATTGCATTTAAGTCTTACAAAAAAATGCATTGATAAGTAGATGAGTGTAAAAAACTAAATGTTGTTTATAAATTACCATTAATCTTAACTTCCAAATAATGTGGCATTTTTTGTTGCACCAAAACACCGACTTCAATCAAAGATTAAGAGGCTAGAAAGTTTGCTAGCCCCGTGAATGACTTAGTCCATCATTTTCTACTACCATCACCTTTTAGCTGCCTCGAACCACATTTTGAGATATTGTTTCCACTGGCATCCTATGTGTGGATAAACTCTCAAAGTTTTATCTTTAATAACAAACGGTCTTAGGAGTAAAGAAGTGTAAATATTATTTATAAACTTTTTTATTATCGATTTTTGAATAATATGAGGCTTTTATATTCCGAAACAAATACAATTTAAATAACTTCCGAATAAAAAAATATATTTGTACTTACTATTTAGTTTAGTAGTATATATTACTATTAATATATTGAGCCGCCTCATGCACCTATTGCCTGAGTAAGAAAGTTTTGATTCTCTTTACTCTCGTGACCCTCGCTCGCATCAAAATTGCGAATGTGAATTTGATGTATAAGTTAGTTTTCTTACTATAATTAAAAACTCAATGAGTGTTTATAAAAAATGATCGGAAGGAGTATATTGAATATTAAATATAAAAGATAGACTTTATTTTCCAGGTAGTGTTTTTCATGGTTAAATTTAGGGGTGTTCAAAAAAACTAAAAACTGAACTAAACCGAATTAGTTTTAAACTGAACTAATTTATAAAAATTGAGAACCGAACTGTTTTCGAACTGATTTTTTAAAATAAAAACTTAACCGAATCGGTTTTCAGTTTAAAAAATCGAATCGAACTGATTTTTAATTTAAAAAAACATAACCGAACTGGTTTTTATTTCAAAAAACTTGAACCGAATTTGTTTTTTATAAGTAATTAGGGGTAATTATGTAAAATTTGGCCTATATGAACAAAAAACTAAGTTAAACTGGTTCGGTTCAGTTTAAAATAAAAAATCGATTCACCATATTATAAAACTGGTTCGATTCGATTTTTTGAACAGAAAACTGGTTCGGTTCATTTTTTCGAACTAAAAATCAGTTCGGTTCAATTTTCAAACGATTTTAGTTCAGAACTGAACTTTGTCCACTCCTAGTTAAATTAATACGTAATATTTTTACTTATTGGGTTATAATCTTATAGCATAATTCCCCCATGCCTTGTCGTTATACCAATATAAGTTTATGTTTAGTGTACAAATCAGATCTCAATTTGACATTTATAAATAAAATAAAAAATTTAGTCACCCACAAGTAAAATCAATTACTGAATCAAACGGCAACATGATCTCAACGTCGGTGATTGCAAATCAACATTCTTTATCACTAAATTAAAAGACAACATGGTACCAATAATAGTGATATTTAATTCAACAACAAAATATGTTTGAAAGGGGAAACTAAATTAGTCTTCATTAGGACATCAAAAACAAATTAGTCTTCCTTAGAAATTAAAAATAAAATGCAATGATCTTATTATGCATGCATTTTATCCGATGGACTATACCTATCACCAATGGATTAGAGTATTTTAAAACTTCAAACCTTCATAGTATTTATTAGTTTTTATAAGTTTTTAACTAAATGATTGAGATTAAATGATAAATGAGTTTTGATATATTTTTCAACAACAAAAGAAAAAAAATCAATTTTGCTAAAAAATGTTAAATTTATTTTCTCTACAGTAAACAATTCAATTTAAAAAATAAAGTTGATAATATCAAATATTAATAATCAAATCAATTATTGATATTATGTTCACTTTTAAATTTCTTCTCACTTTAAAAGAGTCTAATACAAAAATATTGGTCTAAATATATCCACTAGTATTAGCTAACTCTAACGCAGTCCTTTTTTCGGTGCAAGAATATACAAGGACTAAATCACCCGCCATTATCCAACGTGCAAAGGAAACTTCAACCTAGTTAATTTAGTTCAACCTAGTCGAGAGGAAACAAGGTAGTTGCAATTTCCTTATGGATCATCAAAAAAGCAAACGTTTATATTGTAAGACAGCTTATACCAAAAAAAAAATATATTGTCAAGGACCATAACTGGTTACAGCAGTTGGTTAAATCTGTACCGTAAACAAGTTGTACTGCAGAAGACCATCATATTAGATTAAATTAATCATACATTTCGTAGATGGTCAAATTTTGAATGATCTCTTGCAATTTATAAACAATTAGTTGCTAAGGTAACGCTTTCTTAACACCAAGAAAGCCATATAATATACTTCTACTGCATGTTTCTTATTTTAGCAATTTATTTGACTACTAAATTTACAGAACCAAAATAATTTTATGGAATGGAAACATTGATCTGTGTGTGAAATATTAATCTCAAGTTGATGAAGACTAAAAGAGCTATAACAATAGACAAATAAATAAAATGAAATGTGCAGTGCAACTTGACAGAATATGGTGCTCAAGGATGGTCCCTACTCCCTAGGTTCAAGAGCAGCGATTTCCTTCATAACTTGAGCTTTGTCAGCTTCAAATTGTTCATCCTCTGAAAATCCCAAAAAATATGCAAATGTGAGAACATGATACCATTAAACCAAATGCAAACTCTTGACAAATAACATCAGATCCTTACCTTTATCGATTTTCAAGTCACTCAACAGTCTCAGAAGCTTGCTTCTGTTTGCAACAAGTATACCGATGATATCAGGTGGCTTCTTTTGGTTAGCAGCAAATAACTGTTGCGAGAACATGTCAATACAAAAAAGCAAAATTTGGGAAGCAAAAGGTTAAGAATAATTATAGCTTCAAAATGTATAGAACGATAATATGCAATTTTAGTACCTTGAAAACATGAAATGCTTCTATCTGAATGCTCTTGCTTGACTCCTACAGAAGGATAACAGTAACAAGTAACATCCAATTAAAAGCATGTGTAAACATATAACTAACTAATGATCTATCTGTTCAATAATGCATGCTCATCAGAAACTCGATATTGACCACATCAGTGAGAAGTGAGAACCACTGAACAGGGTGCAATGCATTTCAACAAGAAAAACACATTTTTCAATGCTTACGACAATTTGATACTTCTATATTATCAATGCAAAATATGTTTTGAAATTCAACCCTTTATGCTTTTGGACAGGGAAGGAAACAAGCAAGGGAGGAAGACAGGTCATGAGTCATATGAAGCTTATACAGGAATACCATAAATATCATACTCTCATAAGATTCATCAAAATCCTTAAGTTGTCTCTTGAGCTGACATATCGTGTCATTACAGCTGCATTTGAGCGGTCAAGTAACATATCTGCCAACAACTGTAAAACAGAGAGAGAGAGAGAGAGAGAGAAAAACATAATTACACATCAATCTAACAGGAAACATTATAACAAAAGCAGCAGCAATAGAGCATTGAGTTGTATATTTTTCATATTTATAGGTCATATAATTAAACAAGCAAAATTTATTAAATTATTAAAACAATTGTTAAAACATCTGCATGCTTGCCTAGTTCAATATTCTTATAGTTGAGATAAATGCCAAAAACTCACACCATACCTTCACAGCTTGACGCCTTGTAATATAATTGGAAGATTCCAATAGTTTGGAGTTATATTCATCAAAAAACTGAAAGAATTACAATAAAAAAGTGAGTTGTGGCTGGTAACTGACACAGAATGTGATAAATCAAAAATACAAAAAGAGTAAAAAGGGGTGGTTTTTAATTTGATTCCAATAACTGAGAATAAAGTCATTTATGTTGTTATCAATCACCGGAAAATGAGACTATGAATTTACAAGTGTGGCTAAATAGAAAATGTGTTCATCCACGTGTACTTGTAAGTTATCTTCCGCCACATTTTAAGAAATTTCTTTGTTAGTACAATGTTTAAATTTATGAAAGCAAGGAAACAAAAGAGATAGATCTATTTGACCCATTGCATTCTATAAAAATAAAAATAAACAATTTTACGAAGAATCATATTCATAAGAAAGTTTGTAAATATTGACAACACAATTGGATTCACAATTCATTATAATGAAAAATAATTTATTGCACGATTACATGTGAATGATGCTATAAGATCCAAGAATGATTTAATCACGAATAGGCACAAAGTAAGTGAGGTTTCTAAAGTGTAGCCATGCCTTCTCCAAAACAGTAACAGTATATTTGTTAAAATCAATACCACCGGTAGTAGTAATGTTGAGGCAGTATTTTATCCCTTCGACAACCTTAGTCTCACCACCTATGACTTTATCAAACTTTAGATTCGACTGTGTTTGTTTGTCATGTTCAGTGACAGCGAAATTGGCAAGTTCGATCACATGGGGGTCGTTAAGGTCCTTGATGGGGACCCAACCACCGGGGACAGCTTGATTTCTTATAGCCATAGAGGCCACAAACACAACAAATAGGAGAAGAACAACAGATTGAAGTCTCATTGTGCTAACTATTATCTTTTAAAGATTCACAAATGGTGTTTGTTGGCGTGAGTTAGCCTCTTATTTATATTGAACATGTGTTACTCTTTTTGTAAATAAAATTAATTGTATTTGACTTAAAATTTAAATCATTTATACCAACTTTGTTTTCATTAATTTTTATTTATATTTTTGAAGGGAGGAGGGATATATATGTTAATATAAACAACACCTAATTTTCATATCATAATAATAAATGAGTTGACTAAAATAAACAACATAATAAAGTGACATTGTTGTAAAATTTTATTATATATTTTAAATTATACAGTCAAATATCAATATTATTATGTATCATATTATGAATTTGAGATTTAGCAGACGTGTGTGTGAATTTCTAGTATTATTTAATATTTTGTTAATAGATAATTTTTGTGAAACTATCATAAATAAATTTTATGAGGAAGTCAAACATAAGAAAAAATATTTTTAAAATTAATATACCAAACTTAAATGATTAACATAAAAATTCATAATAATTTTTACTTAATAACAGTATAAAATATAAACAAAAGTACACAATAAAAATTCACCATAACTATTTAATTTAACCAATTTTCAAAGAGTTAAGTTCATCTATAATTAATTATATACTCATAAAAAATATTTTTCTAAACCATAAAAAATAAGAAGGGGTACAATAGTTTACTCCTCGATCTATCTCTATCAAATTATATATTTATCCTTTATTTTAAAAATATAAACAAAAATTACGGTCAAATAAAATTAATATTAATGTATTTGTTTAAATTTTATATCAAATATATATGACTATTATAACAAAAGTATTTATTAAGTGTTTGTTATAAAGAGATTTGATTCAGTTTTCTTTTTATTAAAGTTTTGATTTAGTTATAAAAGTTAAAATAAAATGAAAGTGTTCACGAGTTATTTCCTCGAAAAGGAAAAAATCACTCATCAAATCGTTGTGTGTGTTTCCAAGGCTTGCAACAGAGAGCAAAACCCTCTCGCAAACACTCAAATGCTTGGGCAAATTTTGCGCGTGTTTCCAAAATCTGCAAACGATCACAAATTCCCACCCAAAAATTTGTGAGACCATTGTGAATCACTTTTAATAAAATGATTAATTGGATAATTTTTAATGATAAATAAGTTTTATTTATTTAAATATTTTTAATAATTGAAATTAAGATATAATAAGTTATATTATATTTTTGGTAATGTATCTTATTTAGTTATGATATTTTGGGTTTTTTTTAATATAATTCTTTATCTATTAAGATGCATATAAATTAATTCTTTTTAAAAGTTTTTGTGAAAAAGTTATATGAGATGACAAGTCACATCAATGTTATCAATGTTATTTTAAATCTTGAATTTCTTTGTCCGCCAACGTGTAGTCACGTCAAATTCAATTTTTGATAAGTTCAAAATTATAGTTGATTCAAATTAGCATAATAGTTATTTTGTGAAGAAAAATTATTTTGGTAATTTAATAATAACAAATTTATAGCTGTTAATTTTTTATTTATTTTTATCATTAATTTGTATATAAAATCTATTTTCTTATTAATTTGAACAATTTATTTTTCTTACTCTTAATTTTTATTTCATAATTTTTATTACACAATTTTTTTTAAGTTTCTATTAATAATATTTTTAACTTATTTTTTCATCTTATTATTTCAAAAAAATTGTTTGTGGCAAATGGATCCAAATCAATATAATCTTCAACAATTTTAATTACTGTAAAATTATCAACATCCGACGGTGGCAGTGGTCGGAGGTGGATGATCAATAATGATGATGGTGGTGACATTTTTAGAAGTGAGTGGCTGGTTGTATTAACGGTGGAAGAAGGTAAGTAGTCGATGATGATAGAGATGGGTGATCGGTGGTCGGAGATGATTGTTAGAGCAGTACTAATATTAATGACGGTGACATGTTAATTTAAAAACAAAAACAAAAATTATCAAGAAAAAAATTAGGTGCACTTCCTTAAGTGTTTTTTGTTTTTTATGATTATAATAAACTTTGAGAAAATTATAAATTTGATAAAATCAATTTTTGATTCTTTTTAAGTATTTTACTTTTGTCTTATAACTTTGATTCTTTTAGAAACAAAATATAATTAATTGATGTTTTTCCTTTTATACACTTAATAACTAAAAGATATATATTAAATCAATTATATTTTTATTTAATAAATGAGGGTAAAAAAAACTAAACTAACTAAATTATTTCTTAATATGAATGTCCAAGGTTAAAATTCCAAAGTTGAGAGTAAAAAATAATAGCTGGTTAAATTAAGAACCTTGAAAATACCTAAGGTAAAAACCTATTTAAAAAATCTGTTTTGAAATTTAATAAAATCAATTCAATTTTACTTTATTTTTGTTTTAAAATCGACTTTCAAAACCAAAATAATGAAACTTGCAATCATTCTAAATAAGGGCCTTAGTTTATTCTTTTTTAAATTGTTGTTTTTACTCACGAACACCTTGTTTCAGGAGGACATGGTTTTTCAAATTTATGAAAAATCAAAACTAAAACAAATTTTATTTTATCCTTAATTTTTTTTATTGTTGGATGTGCTCTAACAATATCCGTCATCGTCATATCAACACCAGAAATAAAAAAATCAAAACTAAAAAAATCCTAAATAAAAAAATAAACCTTAAATCTACCAAATACATATAAATATAAATAAAACAACAGCTACAAAATGGAGAAAGTATAAATATAATTCGATCATAATTGTGCTTTTATACAACTATATAAATTATATCTGATTCACACTAATATATATATATATATATATATATATATGTAATTTTAAATTTTAATTAAATATATCAATTTTTATGTATTATTTTTGTTTATATTTTATTATATATATATATATAAAATAATCTAAAATTTGAAAAAATTTACCTTATTTAATGTTATAATTTTTAAAATACTTTTGAATTAATATAAATTTTATATTTTAATAATTGATTTTATTTTCAGAAACAAGCTTCAATAAGAGACAATTTAGAAAATAAATATTTTTTTTTATGACTGAAAAATTTAAATAAACTCACTATTTTTATAAAAGATATGGGTTCGTATTCATTTTTTGAGTTACATGAGTTAGAGCATGTCATTTTTTAGTCTTTTAGTCAAGTTGTAGTCTCAACCATTCTCCAAGATTTCACATAATGAGAATGAGTTGGATCTCTTAAGGGTCTTTATTCGTGATAGTAACAATCTAGCTTTTAGTTAGTTGTCTTTAACTTTTTATAGTACAATAGGCTTAAATTATAAAGATAAAATATGATAATATCTAAAACATAACGTAAAAACTAATTAATTTGTTCTCTAGAAGTGTTAACGTAAACTAATCAGTTCCTATAACACTAAACACAAATATAATAACTATGATAAAGAACTTAAGAAGTGGATAATTTACATTAGTTTCTAAGTTACCTTTGAATTTTTTGGATAATTTACCCAACAATTAATGAAAATAGGCCACATAAAAAAATTTGCAAGTGAATGAAATATTAATATTGATTTTTGAGCACCACTTACACAAAGTTTGTAACACCCCGTTTTTCAAAGCGAGGGTATATTTTTTTTTTTTTCAAAGGAACTAAAAACGAACAGAGAATTAAATCAGGAAATGCATTTGGATAAATAATTGAGTCATTATAATTTACAAGCAGCGGAAAAGTTTCTCCAATTATAAATCCAAAACATTTACACAACATCAATGGTACATGGAACCCATTCAAAGATGATGTCAAACTGATAATATTTGTATAAGTACAGTTTTCCAAACTAAAAATACTCCAAACCAAAAAGAAGGACCCCTAGTCCCTATACATCATCCTAATCTGATCATCCTACCAAAAAGCTATACACCCTGAGTAATCTCCACGCGCCCCGTGAGATCCTCCTAACGTAACTGCAATCAAGCGTTCCCATCTCCATTCCTGTCCGTAGGGTACGAACCGGTAGGGCCGTCCTGACTCTCATCTGAGGGCAAAGCCCAGATTTCCACAATAGTTGTAAAGGGTCACCAACCAGAAAATAACAGTTAACACATAGCAATTAAGTTTTTGAATGCTCAAAACAACTTTTCAACTAAGCATGCACCTTAACAGGATTTTCAATATGCGAAAAGTTCATACAATACGTTGCCAATTAAAATGAAGGTAAAATGCAGTTCTCGATCTCCTAATTAACACATAATAAAACAAGACATGGATAGATTCATGAGCAATTAATCATACAACTAAAACTGAGGATTTTCACTGAGCCAATCGATTGGGCAATCGATTGGGGTGAAGATTTTTAATGAAAATAGAATCCTGGGCTGAATCAATCGATTTGGCAATCGATTGACAGGATAACGGAGCCCCTGACTTAATACCAATCGATTTCCAAATCGATTTCCTGAAGGTTTTTAGTGAAATTTTGAACTCTGGCTTGATTCAATCGATTGGGCAATCGATTGACAGGATAGCTGAGCCCCTGACTTAATGGCCAATCGATTGGGCAATCGATTTCGTAAGGGATTTTTCGAAAACTGATTACAAAATCGATTGGCTAATCGATTTTGTTCATTTGGCCAAGCCCCTGACTTCCATCCAATCGATTGGGAAATCGATTTCCCTGATCAGTTTTCCAAAAATTCATGAATTAACCTAAGTCATTCCTAATCAAGTTCACCACTTAACACTTAGCAATTTCTACGCGATTACTACGACACACAAAGGTTCGATAACCATCATACTCACACACAATACACAACACATAGCACTTAACACCTTCATCTCAGTTATCACGATAAATCAAAATTCGAATCACTCAATCATAAACTCAAATCAAACATGACTCGCGTGCCAGGCACCCTAATGCAATGCGTATATGCCAAAATGCATGGACTCGGAATTCCAAACCAAAACCCTCCTCGAAGGGCCGTAAATCATAATTGTACCGCCTATCGCAGGCCAAAGTACCAATTACCGAGGTGCCACCTATCACGGGTCAGCACGATTTACTAAAATGCGTAAATCATAAACGTACCACCTATCACGGGTCAGTACAGTTTACCGAGGTGTCACCTATCACGGGTCAACACGATTTACTAAAAGAAAAAGCGGGAATCGTAAACGTACCGCCTATCACAGACCAGTACTGTTTACCTAGGTGCCACCTATCACGGGTCAGCACAATTCACCAAAAATGTAAATCGTAAATGTACCACCTATCACGGGTCAGTACAGTTACCATGGTGTCACCTATCACGGGTCAACACGATTTACTAAATAGTAACTCGTAAACGTACCACCTATCACGGGTCAGTACAGTTACCATGGTGTCACCTATCACGGGTCAACACGAATTACTAAATAGTAAATCGTAAACGTACAACCTATCACGGGTCAGTACAGTTTACCAAGGTGTCACCTATCACGGGTCGACACAATTTACCAAATGAAATGCATGAGCATACACAGACTCCATTCACAACAATCGTTAAGCAAATGCAGATATTAAAAGATTCCCCATTTTTAATACCCATTTAACTTAAACGACTTTCAAACAACATTAATTAAATAAGTCATTAAGAGATTCCCCGTTCTTAATACCGATTTAACTTAATGATTTTCAAAACAAAACGTTAAGCAAACAGTCATATTAAGAGATTCCCCATTCTTAATATACTTTTGACTTAAACGATTTTCTCGCAAAACATTCAGTAAACGAGTCATTAAGAGATTCCCCATTCTTAATACTCATTTACCGAAACGATTTTCAAAAACGATAGTTAAGTAACCGAGACATTAAGAGATTCCCCATTCTCAACGCCCAGTTAACTTAAACATTTTCCTCAAATACACATTAAGTAAACCGAGGTATTAAAAGATTCCCCATTTTTAATACTCGTTTACTCTAATGGTTTTCAAATTCCACAGAAACAAATTCAAACATTCTTTCACATTCAAACCATAATTCACAACAACCACACCAATTAACAAACATCAAGTATGAACACGCCAAATACAACGAACACAAATCAAAGCAACATAACACCCAGATACAACCAATTTCATTTGTTCATAATCATATACAATGACTTCAAATTCATTTACCACGAAACATTCATCACTATAAACAAAACCTAACTCTAAGGTTTTTACCCATAACGCACTAGTTTCGTTTTTCCCCAAATCGATACATTTAACCCTAACAAATTCCTTCCCACACAACTACAGGTAAGTCCCTAATGCAAGCTAGAAGTTTGGAAGGAGCCCTTACCTCAACGTTAGCTTTAACGCGCGTTTCCGGTACCGCGAGTAATTCCGGTAAAATCTCCGCTCGCAACGCCGCTTCCAAATTAGTGCACTAGCACCGTAGCGTGGTGGTGAGCAACTTTCCCTTCTATCTCTTCGAGAAATGAAGCTTGGATCTAGAAGAAACGGAGGGGTTTGTGTTTGGATCTCAAAACCGTTTTTCTTCGTTTTCGAATCAAAGAGGAAGAGTGGAGTTGCGAAAACCTTGATCTAGCTCTCACCCGACCTTGGGTCACTAGCTTTGAAGAAAAGGAAGCAACGAAAACGAAAAATGGAGAAGGATGGAATTTTGGGTTTGCTTGGGTGAGGTTCAGAGGAAGGAGATGGAAATTTTAGATTTTCCTTCCTTTCTTTTTCTTTCCTTTGTTTTTCCTTTCTTCCTTTTTCCTTCCTTCCTTTATATACTATTTTCTTTTCCTTTTCCTTCCTTCTAGTTTTCCTTTCTTTTTCCCTCCAAACAAACATATATAAATATAATAAATATAACTTAACAAATATCTCAAAATCTAGATATTTATTAAATTACCGTTTCACCCGAAACGCCTTAAAATCTCCGTAAAGGATTTTCCGCAGTTAAATTCAATTTATTTATCGACGATAAATTTTAATTGGCATCGAAATATCTTTTTGATTATAAAACTCCAAAATATTATTAACTTTGGCTTAAAAGCCTCCGAGCCAAAATCCAAAATACGCCAAAAATACATAAATGGTACTTTAAAATTATGGGTCTTACAAAGTTCGTGAAACCTAAATCGAATTTAAATATAATATCTTTTTATGTCTATAATAGTATTTTAATAAAATCCGTATGTTTTTTTATTAAAATATAAATTTATTTATATTTGAAGTCTTAAATCGGTTCTTTTAGTGGTATTCCTCTTGAGTCAGCCCTGCACGTACAAAGTTACTTATGTGGTCAATTTTTATTAGTTGATGGGTAAATTACTTCAGGTCTTGAAAAGGTAACTAGAGAAAACCTTTTGTCATAACTGTAGCTTTTATTTGGCCGTGTGATTAAAGCTTTTCAGACGCAAAAACAAACAGCACTAAATCAACATACAATCTCAATAGTCATAGTTAATCTTGTACCATTCATGGGCAACATGATAGAAGACCACCAGCCATCTACAAGTGTTAAGAGATTCAGAAATTTTCTTAATGCAGAAGTAGTAACACTTAACAATAATATGAGTTTGCTTTGCTAACTTGATGGATTGTTGTACCATGTCAATCCCTCCAACAAGCTATAGAAAAAGCGATCAAATAAACTGTTTAGTATGCAAGTATTCTGCTAAGCGAAAACAAAACAAGAGGAATTGCTTCTATTTGAATCTTTAGCGGACTCTTCCAACCCAATTTATCACAACCTTCCACCAATGAATTGGGTAAGCCCAAATCCTTAAATCATTTCATTTCATTATTCTCTACTTCCATTCTCACTTTCTAATCTATGTGCCAAACGTCAAAACCATCAAAACCAATTCAACAATTAACTCATACATATTATTGTAAAGTAAAATTGTTGTAAAATTTATCTCGTCAAAATATGAAAGCCTATATGAACTTTCAGATTTCCATAAAAATAAAAGTAAACGATTTTTTGGAGAATCATAATCATAAGAAAATTTGCAAATATTGACAACGTACACAATTAGATTCACAATCCATTATAATGAAAAAAAGAAACATTTTTATTATTTTATGGCATGATTACATGTGAATGATGCTAAAAGATCCTAGAATAATTTAATCACGAATAGGCACAAAGTAAGTGAGGTTTCTAAAGTGTAGCCATGCCTTCTCCAAAACAGTAATAATATATTTGTTAAAATCGATACCACTTGTTGTAGTAATGTTGAGGCAATATTTTATCCCTTCGACGACCTTAGTCTCACCACCTATGACCTTATCAAACTTTAGATTCGACTGTGTTTGTTTGTCGTATTCGGTTACGGCGAAATTGGCAAGTTCGATGACATGTGGGTTGTTAAGGTCCTTGATGGGGAACCAACCACCGGGAGCAGCTTGATTTCTTATAGCCATAGAGCCCACAAACACAACAAATAGGAGAAGTCTCATGGTGCTAACTATTATTTTTTAAAGATTCACAAATGGTGTTTGTTGGATGAGTTAGCCTCTTATTTATATTGAACATGTGTTACTCTTTTGGTAAATAAATTTAATTGTATTTGACATAAAATTTAAATCATTTATACCAACTTTTCTTTCATTAATTTTTATTTATATTTTTTAAGGGAGGAAGGATATATTGTTAATATAAACAACAACTAATTTTCATATCACAATAATAAATGAGTTGACTAACTATATTATTGTAAAGTTTTATTATATATTTTAAATTATATAGTGAAATACCGATATTATTATGTATTATATTATGAATTTGAATTTGAGATTTAGTAGGGGTGTGTGTGAATTTTTGGTATAATTTAATATTTTGTCAACATGCAATTTTTGTGAAACTATCATAAATTTTATGAGGGAGTTAAATATATAAAAAAATATTTTTAAAGTTAATATACCAAACTTAAATGATTAACATAAAAAATCATAATAATTTTTACTTAATAATAGTATAAAATATGAACCAAAGTACAAAATAAAAATTCACCATAGTTATTTATAACTATTTAATTTAACCAAAATTTAAAGAGTTAAGTTCATCTATAATTGAATATATACTCATAAAAAATATTTTTCTAAAACATAAAAAAATATGGAGGGGGTACAATAATTTACTCCTGGTCTTTCGATTAAATAAAATCAAAAACTAAAGTTTTATGTCAAATTAAATTTTGATACCATAGTGTCATTTGATGTCATTCTTAGAGACATACTAAAGTTAATAAAATATAATGTGAGATAATCAAATGTTATTATTCTTACAAACTTATGATTAGGATTTATAATCAAGGTTTTTTTTTTCCTTATTTTTTTTTGGGAAATAAATATTCAGTTTAAGTTTTTCATCTATAGAACATGGACTTTATTTCTCTAGATTTTTCATGTAAGATTAAATTATACGATTAAGCCATTGTTTTAAAATTTTATTAAGATATTGAGGTTTATTTGATATTGTTAATTTATTTTTGATAATTCTATTCATTTTCATTCGATTATTTATTATTGTGATTTTTTAATTCAAATCTCAATCAGATTGATAAATTTCATTTTATAGATCTATTATATGTGACGTTTGATCCTTAACTATAATCTATCATATACTATGATGCTATCATATACTCTAATGTTTAATTCAAATAAATAAACAAAATTCACATAAGTCTAATTTGATCAAATGTATAGTTAAACAGAAATAGAATAAGAAATGGAACTCTTTAGAAATATGTGATAAAAAATAATGGCATATATTTAAAAAATAATGAACAAAATAAAAATATTTGGATTTAATGAAAAAATCATGCACTCACAATGTTGATACTAAACTTTGAATCTTATATAAAAGAGAAATTGGAGAAAATATTTATTCTCACTGTTCCCAATCACGAGTCTTCAAACAACACGATAATTTTATGGCTCAAATTGTGAATTGTATTAAATTGTTATCTTAATCTTAAATCAAAGTTAAAGTTAAGAATTTTGTTTATTTTAACTTTTCTATTTTTTTTTATTTAAGTATATTTTTGTGTTGAGGTTTGTAAATGCATTTTTGCGTTAACTTAACTTTGTGTATATATTTTTGTTAAAATTAATTTTTTTAACGCAATCTATTTGGATATTTTCTCTTCCAACGTTGTTTATAAAATAAAATTTGATTATATTATATATTTAAATTACTTTCAAATGTATATTTTTTAAAATGATATATATTGTTAATATGAATAATATTGTTATATGAAATTTTTAAATAATAATAACTACTACAAAAAAATCTCAAAACAAAACCCAAGAACACGCTCATTCTTCAGCCGCAGAGAGACTTTTGAATTGCGAGGTACCATTACGAGCTCAATATATACTCAATATATACGAGTGTTATTCCGTGAAATAACTTGAATTTCAAATCAATAAATTAAAAAAAATAATAAAAACAAATTGTTGTAAAGTAAAATTCAAGACACTTACCAAATAAATAAAAAATGCAAAAAAATCTAGCTACAAAAATATTAAGTGTGAAAAATAAAAATAAAATTAGTTGAGAGAGAAAGAAAAACAATAAAAATCTCACATCTAAATGAAAACTGAAGAATGTAAAAGTAATATTGGCATTAGTTATAGATAAACATTATTTAGAACAAAATTAAGTTTGGAAATGAATTTTCAAGAGAACTTAAACAAGATGTCAAACATATTTTAATAATTTATCTTGTCAAAATAATATGAAAACCTATATGAAGTTTCAGATTTCCATAAAAATAAAAGTAAACAATTTTCCAGAGAATCATAGTCATAAGAAAGTTTGTAAATATTGACAACGTACAGAACTAGATTCACAATCCATTATAATAATAAATAAATAAACGAAACATTTTTATTATTTTATGGCATGATTACATGTGAATGATGCTAAAAGATCCTAGAATAATTTAATCACGAATAGACACAAAATAAGTGAGGTTTCTAAAGTGTAGCCATGCCTTCTCCAAAACAGTAACAATATATTTGTTAAAATCGATACCACCGGTAGTAGTAATGTTGAGGCAATATTTTATCCCTTCGACAACCTTAGTCTCACCACCTATGACCTTATCAAACTTTAGATTCGACTATGTTTGTTTGTCGTGTTCGGTTACGGCGAAATTGACAAATTCGATGACATGTGGGTTGTTAAGGTCCTTGATGAGACCCAACTACCGGGGACAACTTGATTTCTTATAGCCATAGAGGCCACAAACACAACAAATAGGAGAAGTCTCATGGTGCTAACTATTATTTTTTAAAGATTCACATATGGTGTTTGTTGGCGTGAGTTAGCCTCTTATTTATATTGAATATGTTTTACTCTTTTGGTAAATAAATTTAATTGTATTTGACATAAAATTTAAATAATTTATACCAACTTTTCTTTCATTAATTTTTATTTGTATTTTTTAAGGGAGAAAGGATATATTGTTACTATAAACAACAACTAATTTTCATATCACAATAATAAATGAGTTGACTAACTGATATTATTGTAAAATTTTATTATATATTTTAAATTATGTAGTGAAATACCGATATTATTATGTATTATATTATGAATTTGAATTTGAGATTTAGTAGGGGTGTGTGTGAGTTTTTGGTATAATTTAATATTTTGTCAACATGCAATTTTTGTGAAACTATCATAAATTTTATGAGGGAGTTAAATATATAAAAAAATATTTTTAAAATTAATAACTTAAATGATTAACATAAAAATCATAATATATATATATATATATATATATCCTCTATTTTAAATATAAAAACAAAAATACGGTCAAATAAAATTAATATTAATATATATTTTTAAATTTTATATTAAATATATATGACTATTATAACAAAAGTATTTATTAAGTGTTATAAAGAGCTTAGATTCAGTTTTCTTTTTATTAAAGTTTTGATTTAGTTATAAAAGTCAAAATAAAAAGAAAGTATTCACGAGTTATTCTCGAAAAGGGAGAAACCACTCATCAAATCGTTGTGTGTGTTTCCAAGGCTTGCAACAGATAGCAAAGCCCTCTCGCAAGTCGCAAACACTCAAATGCTCGCGCAGATTATGCGTGTGTTTCCAAAATCTGCAAGGATCACAAATTCCCACCAAAAAATTTGTGAGACCATTGTGAATCACTTTTAATAGAATATTAATTGAATAATTTTCAATGATAAAATAACTTTTATTTTTTTAAATATTTTTAATAATTGAAATTAAGATATAATAAATAATAAATTATATTATATTTTTAGTAATGTATCTTATTTAGTTATAATATTTTGGGTTTTTAATATAATTATTTATCTATTAGATGCATATAAATTAATTCTTTTTAAAAGTTTTTGTAAAAAAGTTATATAAGGTGGCAAGTCACATCAATGTTATTTCAAATCTTGAATCTCTTTGTCCACAACTTGTAGTCACGTCGGAATTCAATTTTTGATAAGTTTAAAATTATAGTTGATTCAAATTAGCATAACAGTTATTTCATGAAGAAATAGTACTTTTGTAATTTAATAATAATAAATTTGTAATGATTAAATTTTTTATTTATTTTTATCATTAAATTGTATATGAAATTTATTTTCTTATTAATTTGAACAATTTATTTTTTTTACTCTTAATTTTTTTTTCACAATTTTTATTACATTATTTTTTTTCTTTTAAGTTTCTATTAACAATACCAATTACAGATTTATTAAATTAATTTTTCACGATCAAATGGTCAAACACGTGTTTCTTTTATTAGAACTAATTTGCTTCTGAGTAAAAATAATGATGATGTATATTGTGAGGAAAATTTTACTTGATTCGGGATTTAAAAAAAATGATTGAACTATCAGTCAAAAAAGAAAGGATTAATCTATACTATAAATTAACGTGTTTCTCAAATGATTTGATGAATAATCAACTACAAATTTTACTTTATTATTAGCTAGACTATATTGTATGATTGTTTAGTCAAATAAATAGAACGTAAAAATATCACGTGAATCTCAAGGCATCTCAATTATATTGATTTATGAAGACAATCATCCATTATTTGCATTAGGAACAGAATAAGGAAAAAACTACTACTTTTAAGTATTGAACAAATGTCTAAGATTGTATTGTAGATGCAGTTAGCCATTTCAATGGTACAATCCATTTCAATGGTACAGGCCATTTCACACAAGTCCATTACGATCTCTTTCAACGCTTCTTGTTACTTTTCATTTTTTGCATAAGGAATCTAACCGTAGGTCAGGGAATATAGGCCGGACATTATGCTAAATTAAACTACAAGTAGAATTTAGAATACTTTTCTAGTATAAGTCCTTTTCCATATAAATAGTTTAGTTTTAATTATGGTTTTAGATAAAATAACTTTTATTTATTTAAATATTTTTAATAATTGAAATTAAGATATAATAAATAATAAATTATATTATATTTTTGATAATGTATCTTATTTAGTTATAATATTTTGGATTTTTTTAATATAATTATTTATCTATTAAGATGCGTATAAATTAATTCTTTTTAAAAGTTTTTGTAAAAAAGTTACATGAGGTGGTAAGTCACATCAATGTTATTTTAAATTTTGAATTCTTTGTCCTCAACGTTGAGTCACGTCAAATTCAATTTTTTTATAAGTTCAAAATTATAGTTAATTCAAATTAGCACAACGGTTATTTTGTAAAGAAACATTATTTTTGCAATTTAATAATAATAAATTTAAAACGGTTAATTTATTTATTTATTTTTATGATTAATTTATATATGAAATCTATTTTCTTATTAATTTGAACAATTTGTTTTTTTTACTCTTAATTTTTTTTCACAATTTTTATTAAATATTTTTTTCCACAATTTTTATTACATAATTTTTTTTTCTTTAAGTTTTTATTAACAATATTTTTTACTTATTTTTTCATCTTATTATTTAAAAAAAAAAATTGTTTGTGGCAAATGGATCTAAATCAATATTATTCAACAATCTTGATTGCTGCAAAATTATCAATATCCGATAGTGGCAGTTGTTAGAGGTGGGTGATCAATAATGATGATGGTGGTAACGTTGTTAGAGGTGACTGGATGGTGGTGTTAGCGGTGGAAGGAAGCGAGTAGTCGATGATGATGGTGGTGGGTGATTAGTGGTTGAAGATGGTTGTTGGAAGAGTACTAATATTAATGATGGTGACATGATAATTTAAAAATAAAAATAAGAATTATATAAAAAAAAACTTAGGTGCACTTCCTTAAGTGTTTTTTTTTTATGGTTCTTACCATAAACTACACTTTTATAAATATAATAAACTTTGAGAAAATTATAAATTTGATAAAATCAATCTCTGATCCTTTTAAATTATTTTACTTTTGTCTTACAATTTTAATTCTTTTAGAAAATCAAAATACAATTAATTGATGTTTTTCCTTTTATACACTTAATAACTAAAAATATATATATTAAATCAACTATATTTTTATTTAATAAACGAGGGGAAAAAAAACTAAACCAACTTAATTATTTCTTAATATGAATGTACAAGGTTAAAAATCCAAAGTTGAGAGTAAAAAATAATAGCTGGTTAAATTAAGAACCTTGAAAATACCTAAGGTAATGCAACTAAGGTATGTCCAATTATAAAACCTATTTAAAAAATCTGTTTTGAAATTTAATAAAATCAATTCAATTTTATTTTATTTTTGTTTTAAAATCGACTTTCAAAACCAAAATAATGAAACTTGCAATCATTCTAAATAAGGGCCTTAGTTTATTCTTTTTTAAATTGTTGTTTTTACTCACGAACACCTTGTTTCAGGAGGACATGGTTTCTCAAATTTATGAAAAATCAAAACTAAAAAAAATCTTATTTTATCCTTAAATTTTTTTTATTGTTGGATGTGCTCTAACAATATCCGTCATCGTCATATCAACACCAGAAATAAAAAAATCAAAACTAAAAATACAAATATATAAATTATATCTTATTCACACATATATATATATATATATATATATATATATATATATATATATATAATTTTAAATTTTAATTAAATATATCAATTTTTATGTATTATTTTTGTTTATATTTTATTTTATATATATATATATAAAAAATAATCTAAAATTTGAAAAAATTTACCTTATTTAATGTTATAATTTTTAAAATACTTTTGAATTAATATAAATTTTATATTTTAATAATTGATTTTATTTTCAGAAACAAGCTTCAATAAGAGACAATTTAGAAAATAAATATATTTTTTTTTATGACTGAAAAATTTAAATAAACTCACTATTTTTATAAAAGATATGGGTTCGTATTCATTTTTTGAGTTATATGAGTTAGAGCATGTCATTTTTTAGTCTTTTAGTCAAGTTGTAGTCTCAACCATTCTCCAAGATTTCACATAATGAGAATGAGTTGGATCTCTTAAGGGTCTTTATTCGTGATAGTAACAATCTAGCTTTTATTTTGAAGAAGAAAATAAGGTTGTTATGTGTTGAGTCAGATCATCCATATTAATGTTTAACCCAAGCAATTATTCTTATCTACCAAATTGTATTTCTACTTTTGTTATTGATGGAAGAATAAAGTTATTTTCACCTCAAAAAAATTATACATAATATGGTTTCAAATTAAAGAAATATACACTCAACTGTGAGAAGCTCTGTTACTATATAAATAAACAAACATGTAAATGTATGTCTAACATATGTACTTGTAATAACAACTTTGACATTATGTCATAAAATTTTTTATTTTAAAGCCACAAATATATGCGGGTTTTTTTAGATACATGGTGTGATCTGATACAAATCAATATAATGATAATATTGATTTTTATCCTTATATCAAAATTATAATCCTAAAAAATAAAAGGGTTTTGTTAATCGATTTGCATACTTTTGTTATTGGTTTTTAAAGTATGTGAAGAAGAACAAAAAATTAATTCAAATTATTTTTCAAAAGAATATATTTTTCTGCAATTGTTTATCCCTACTCTCATCTCAAAAATATTATCCCTTATTGAAATAATTGCTGAATGAAATCTTGTTATATAAAAACATATTGATCGCATCAAACATAATAAAATTCATTATCTTATACTCTTAATTATAAGATCCAAGATAAATTGATTGATGTGTATAAAAAATCATAATGACTTGATTATTATCGCATTAAATATAATAAAATTTATTATCATTATATATTTTAAATGACTTGTAAAAAAATTTGTGTATAAAAAATACGACGCAAAATTCAAATTTACGTAAGGAATCAAAAAATTTAGAAACAACTGACTATGCATTGAAGAAATTGATAAATTTTGGTCGTAATTTAAAAATTCGAAGAATGGTAATATAATATAGTATTGATTGCTATTGATTATTTAATCATTTCAATGTTCATATTCATGACAAGAAAATGCCCCAATTAAGATATCGGTGGCCTTTCTCGTTGGTAAATTGTGTTTTAGGGGCTAATCAAACAAACTAGTTTGCATTATAATTATTGCTTAAAACAAAACTTGATAAGTAATTGATGAAAACTTAATGAAATAAAATAAAGACTTAATGAAAACTTTAAAAGTTATAGTACTAAATTTAAATTAAAAAAAAAAAAATAGTGAACTAAAATTATATTTTAGGAGAGTACGTAATCCACTAGAAGTCTAGAACTAAATACATACAGAGTATGCCAACCACGAAACCAAAAGAATATAGTCTAACATAAAAAAAATATCTCAAGTATGCGTTTGATGAGATGCAACGGCGGTGGATTAGTTAGTTTTGAGTAAATAAGTTATTGTGAAACCACTCCACTTGTTGCGATAAGTTTTTGCGATACTACTTGAATCGTTGCATTAACTCACATTTCACCTTCTTTAAATCCATTTTCTTTTAGAGAGAAAAATAGTATATTCTCACAAAAGAAAATTATTAAATTATATTAAGTAAGTTGTAAAATATGTTATTCTATACTATAAAGTAATAAATTATTTTTTTATAATTCACGATAACTCATTTTACTATTGAGGAATTTGTACACAGTTCTCTTGAGATTACAATGTCAAATTCATATAATTAAACATAGACACATCGAAAATTATTTAAATGTTCTTTAATTAGTTAGTTGTCTTTAGCTTTTTATAGTACAATAGGCTTAAATTATAAAGACAAAATATGATGATATCTAGAACATAACGTAAAAACTAATTAATATGTTCTCTAGAAGGGTTAACGTAAACTAATCGGTTGATATAACACTAAGCACAAATATAATAACTATGATATAGAACTTAAGAAGTGGGTAATTTACATTAGTTCCTAAGTTACCTTTGAATTTTTGTGGATAATTTATGTAACAATTAATGAAAATAGGCCACATAAGAAAATTTGCAAGTGAATGTATTTATATTTGAAGTCTTAAATCGGTTCTTTTAGTGGTATTCCTCTTGAGCCAGTCCTGCACGTACAAAGTTACTTATCTGGTCAATTTTTATTAGTTGATGGGTAAATTACCTCAAGTCTTGAAAAGGTAACTAGAGAAAACCTTTTGTCATAACTGTAGCTTTTATTTGGCCGTGTGATTAAAGCTTTTCAGACGCAAAAACAAACAGTACTAAATCAACATACAATCTCAGTAGTCGTAGTTAATCTTGTACCATTCATGGGCAACATTGATAGAAGACCACCAGTCATCTACAGGTGTTAAGAGATTCAGAAATTTCCTTAATGCAGAAGTAGTAACACTTTACAATAATATGAGTTTGCTTTGCTAACTTAATGGATTGTTGTACCATGTCAATCCCTCCAGCAAGCTATAGAAAAAGCAATCAAATAAACTGTTTAGTATGCAAGTATTCTGCTAAGAGAAAACAAAACAAGAGGAATTGCTTCTATTTGAATCTATAGCGGACTCTTCCAACCCAATTTATCACAACCTTCCACCAATGAATCTGGTAAGCCCAGATCCTTAAATCATTTCATTTCATTATTCTCTACCTCCATTCTCACTTTCTAATATATGTGCCAAACATCAAAACCATCAAAACCAATTCAACAATTAACTCATACATATTATTGTAAAGTAAAATTGTTGTAAAATTTATCTTGTCAAAATATGAAAGCCTATATGAACTTTTAGATTTCCATAAAAATAAAAGTAAACAATTTTTCGGAGAATCATAATCATAAGAAAGTTTGTAAATATTGACAAAGTACACAATTAGATTCACAATCCATTATAATGAAAAAAGAAACATTTTTATTATTTTATGGCATGATTACATGTGAATGATGCTAAAAGATCCTAGAATAATTTAATCACGAATAGGCACAAAGTAAGTGAGGTTTCTAAAGTGTAGTCATGCCTTCTCCAAAACAGTAACAGTATATTTGTTAAAATCGATACCACCTGTTGTAGTAATGTTGAGGCAATATTTTATCCCTTCGACAACCTTAGTCTCACCACCTATGACCTTATCAAACTTTAGATTCGACTGTGTTTGTTTGTCGTGTTCGGTTACGGCGAAATTGGCAAGTTCGATGACATGTGGGTTGTTAAGGTCCTTGATGGGGAACCAACCACCGGGAACAGCTTGATTTCTTATAGCCATAGAGGCCACAAACACAAATGGCCCAAGTAAATGGACATACAACATTATCATCAAGTGACTGCAAGTTCTCTGAAGCTATTGGTGAACTTTCCCTGGAGAGGCCAATTAATGGTAATCCAGAACTTCACCTAACCAATGGCCGTTCCTTAACTTTCAGTTTGAATAGCCAGATAAACCAATATAGGCCATCAAATCAAGAAAGGGAAACAGAACAGGATCAGAGCAGCGAAGATGAAACAGATCATTCTCCAACTGTGATGGGAATGCAGTCCCTTGAAGATGAAACACTATCTAGATCCCCTATAGTAACTAAAAAGTGGGTTCGCGGAAGGCTTGTTGAAGTGACGGAAGAGAAAAGATAAAATTTGAAAAGCTTAGCCCAGATTTAAAACATTATACAAAAACAATGTCATATTGTTTGCTGCATGTTATATAGATCGCCATAAATGCCACATATTTTCCTTTATAACAGTGTGATCATTGCAACGCACTCATCCAAATCAATAGTTGACTGGTATCGACCCTGCAACAGCCAACCAAGTGTAGGCAGACGACAGATCACAGATGTTAGTTTATAGGATCTTCTATTTCAGTCGATCTTGTTAACATTAAACTACGACTACGAGTTAATCACATTTCAGAAATGTTTTATATCAATGTCTTTATTTATTTTTTCATCTTCTTCGTAGTCTTTCTTCCTCCCAAGTTATTTCGTTTCTAGGTCAGAACAATTTGTTTTGTTAAATTGATAAAATTAAGATCTTTTTAGAAGCTTATTTAATTAAAAAAAGTCAGATTATGTGTCAAAATATTTTTTACATTTATTAGATCGACCTACTTAACATATTGGTTTGTTAACCTTATAGTAATTTAATTATAATAGTTTATAATAATTTTTGACATTTAAATATATTATTGTAATATAAAGTTAAACTTTTGAAAATGTCATATTATTAACTTAGTAGTTTATTGAAAGATGAAATAAGTTTTCAATAATAGTCAGATATAATGTAATCGTCCAATATCATCAAGTAAATAAAATTAATAGTCAACTTAATCTAAAATATCAACCCAATCCAACCGCCTAATTTTGCTCATTGCTCAACGTTTTATTCAAACCTTCCTTGGTAGAACCTTTGTCCCTTAACATTTTCAAAGACACGCCTTTTTGAAAGTCTGGTGCATCTCACTTTCCATTCGGATACATGTTCTTGTTGTGTCTTGAGAGTAATAATAGCATAAAACCAACAATTTGTTTGTATCTCCTTCCTGAAGCAACCAATTGCATCTCACATGTGGTAGAAAGAGCCTGTGATCAACATCATTGTGCGATGAGTACTTTTGCAAAGGTGCACAGCCAAATGTTGTCGCAGAATTAGTCAATATTGTATCATAATAGAATTTACAGTTTGACTAATAACTTATGTATATTTTGTAACTGAATAGTAGTATAGTTTTGTATGATCAACATGTTAAATAGTTATCTTGAACTCGTTCACATAAAAATTTATGGCATATCAACTTAAATCTAAATCCTATTCATTTTTTTCCCTTGGAGAAGTGGAACCTACCGATTAGCATATGCCCACTAAACCTTTAAATTAAGGACCTCTAGAGAGTTTTGAAGTACAAATACTAAGACAAACACAAACACTGACATGTCGACACCAATAATAATTTAAGAAAATAAATTAATTGAATGTAATCAAAGTGTCTGGATCAATGTGGTGTCGGTGTTGAACACGTGTCAAACACCACAATGCGTATTCGATCAAAGATGTCGGTGCTATGGAGCTCGAGAGTAATGTTGTCTTTTTTAAAAGATAATTGCAGGTATCATAAACAGAATATAGTCACATCCATCTACTGAGTTTCAACTTTGCAACCAATTTTTCAAACAAAAAAGAAAACTTTGCAACCGGTTATAACTAATTGACTCTAGAT
>NC_021166.2:759955-769720 GCF_000331145.2 Cicer arietinum
AGTAATTGTAATTAGTCACAACCGTAAAATACAAACAAATTAGCGGTTGAGTTAATTTTAACATTAACTACAATAAATTCAAGAAATGAGGATTGTCAGATTATTAAATATTCAATCAAATCATATATGTACGAATTATTTAGATTTTTCTCTTAATATATTTCTTCTTTATTTACATCAAAATATTCTACTTTTAGATAGTATTAGTTGATTGGCTTATTTTTTTTGGCTAAATTACATATGTGGTTCTTTAACTTAAGTTCAGGTAACGTTTTAGTCATTTATCTTTTTTTTTTCCCGATTCAGTCCTTTATTCCTAACAATATCAAATAAAGTATGAAAATATGAGTTTATTTGAAGATTTACGTTACGAATTTGATAAAATTTGTATTATATTGAAGAATATAATTAATTTTATGAGTTTTGATTGAATTTTTTTTTTAATTTTTTGTATAAAAAAGGATAACATTTTTGAAATTTTAAAATATAAAATATCAAATTGCCACTTAAGATTAAAATAAAGGACCAAGTCGGGAAAAAAAGAAAAGATAAATGACTAAAACGTTACTTGAAATTAAGTTAAAGGACCACAGATGTAATTTAGCCTATTTTTTTGGAGTAGTTGACTCTGACTCAGGAAATAAAGTTGAAAGATAAATTTTTTTAGACTTAGTTGGAGGTCGTTGGCCCGAGAAACGACTTAACACTATGAGTGATTTTTTCTTTGGTCGTTTTAATAATTATTATTATATCATTTTAATAATTGTTATTATTTATTTAATAAATTAAAAATGATTCAATTAATAAATAATAATAATAATAATAAATAATAATACATTAATAATAATAATAATTATTATTATTATTATTATTATTATTAAAAATGATTATAATTAAAATTAAAAATAGTAAATTATATTATAAATTTAAAAGAAAATACATTAAAAAATAAAAAAATTATATTAATAACATGAAACAAAATACATTAAATTAACTAACAAAAATATATAAAGAAAAAAATATCAAATTTATACTATTGATGTCTACCTAAATGACTTTCAGTTCTACGTCTAGGACGTCGTCGAACTCATTTAGCTCTTTGAACGAGTTGAGGTTCTTTTGGTTCATCCTGATTTTGATCATTATAGTCAATATAAGTTGTAGGTGAATTAGAACCATTACCACCTGCTTCCATATAATTTTGAGACCGATGATAATTATACCTAGAATCAAACACGGCATAAGTCGACTCAGGAATTTTAAAATAGTCAAGAATACGTTTGCAACTGCTGTCATATCCTTATAAGCAGTTGACCTCTCAATCAACCTCACAACAACAAAACATAACACAACCGTCTCTATCATCACCTCACCTATCTGAGTCGACTTTTTTATAATTTGTTTGGAAGCTGGTGCACAATTCCTGAATCGGCTTATGCCGTGTGTTGATTCTGTGTATAATCATCGGTCTCAAAATTATATGGGAGCAGGTGGTAATGGTTCTAATCCATCTACAACTTACATTGAGGATAATAATCCAAATCAGGATGAATCAGAAGAACCTCAACTCAATCAAAGAGCTAGACGAGTTCGAAGACATCCTTGATGTGGAATTGGACGTCAGGTGGATAAATTTGATGTTATTTTCTCTATATATTTATGTTAGTTAATTTAATGTATTTTGTTTCATGTTATTAATATAATTTTTTTTTAATATATTTTCTTTAAAATTTATAATATGTTTTATTATTTTTAATTATAATTATTTTTAATTATAATCATTTTTAATAATAATAATAATAATAATAATTTATTATCATTACTATTATTATTTATTAATGTATTATTTATTATTTATTATTTATTATTTATTATTTATTATTTATTATTTATTATTTATTATTTATTATTTATTATTTATTATTTATTATTTATTATTTATTATTTATTATTTATTATTTATTATTTATTATTTATTATTTATTATTTATTATTTATTATTTATTATTTATTATCATTATTATTATTTATTAATTTAATTATTTTTAAATTATTAAATAAATAATAATTATTATTTAAAAAAATCACTCTTAATGCGAGGTCGCTCCTAAAAAATTCACTCTTAGGAAAAAAGAATCTTGACTGCATTAAAATACAAATGGGTCAAACAAATATTACTTTTAAAAAAAATATATAAAAGAGATTTATCTAAAAAGTCTCTTTCTATTTTTTTTTTACAATTCTCTAATAATTGTTTTTATTTATATCTTACTTATTATACTTGTTGTATTTTTTTGGGTTAGATAATCCCTACTAGTATTAGTTAAATTTTTCAAAATTTCATTCGATTTTTTTAGTTATGTTCTGAAAGCTGATTATCGTGAGCCCACACATACTTTGTGGCGTGGCAAATAGCAAAATTAAGAGCTTGAATACAACTTGTAAATAATCCAGAAAACATTACCAATATAGGAACTACTAAAGGTACTAACGAAACAAGAACAACAATTATAATTCATCGGGTAATATATTTCGGAACAATAAAAAACTAAGTGTTAAAGGTTTTGTGAAATCTTCAAAGATGTTAATTAGTAAAAGGATTAAACTTGATTAGATGTATTTATTAAAATAAGTCAATCCTTTTTTTTTTTGAAATACTCGCATATAAATATACTATTGACACGTAAGTATATCTAACGTAAGAGTAATATTTATATTATTTGTGGGTGTAACTAACTCTCCATTAGATAATTTTATAATTTTCTAAGACAAAAGAACCATTGACTAATTCGAAACAAAAATAAATAGAAAGAGATTTCTAATAAATGGAATCTAAGAACGATATTTTTCTCCAATTTAAATTTTGTTCACGTCAAGAATGAATTCAATGGTACATTAGATGAAATATAAACGAATTACTATAAAATTTTGTATCTGAGTAAATTTTTTAAATAATATAATCAGAGATTAAGACATGTACTTAATTGAACTTGTAAAATGATTGTAAACTTTTATAAAATAAACTACTAAATAAAAAATAAATGTGTGTAAGTAACATCAGTAGTGTAAGTATATGATGTTCATTAATAATATTTTTATCAAATAAATAATGATTTAATAAATAAATTAAAAATAAAAGAAAAAGAAAAAAACAATTTCAAGTTGTAGAAACTAAATGTTGATAGCATACCTTACATTTTTAGTTTAACACCTTAATACAAACACATTCATTCTTTTTCTTTCTTGTAAGAGACACACAACGCTCAATGATTTGTATTGAGAAAGAACACAAATAATTTATTATTCAACGATTTCAATATACAAAATCACATAAAAGACAATTCTAAAGTAAGTATGTAATTTATTTAATAGATTTACCTAAGGAGATTCAAACACTCCTAACAACCTTCTCATTTGGTTGGCTTAATTACCACCTCAAAGGCCACTATATCCCCTTCATTCCAATACCAACCCTATAAAAAAAGATGGAACTTAGTAAGTTTTGCATTAACAATCGCTCTCCAAATATTGCAACTGTCAAAGACCGATTTCCAACACCTACAATTGATGAACTTTTGAATGAGTTAGTGCTGCAGCAGTTTTTACAAACATTGACTTAGGTTTGGGTTATCATCAAATCAGAGTTGTTCAAGACTGCTTTTAGAATATTTGATTTGATGGGCTTATGAGATTTTGTTTATGCCTTTGGGTATAACTAACACTTCATCTACCTTCGACTCAACGATGAATGTTTTGACATTTTAAAATAAAAAACTTATATTTTTATTATTTTTCATGTGCTAACATTTGTATGTGTCGATAATTATTTTTTTCAAACTCAATTAATAACGGAATATTAACTTAGAATAAAAACTCAAATAAAAAACTTAACAAAAAACACCATTTCAAAATAAACATAAACAATAAAACTTAAAAATTTAGTGACGTTAGATCTAATGGTCAAATTCATTAATTTTATTTTTGTTTTTTAAAACAATTAATATTTTAAAGATTTAAAATATACTCAACTTTTGCTTTTCAACTATACTCTAAGAGTATTTATGATTAATTTTGTACTGAAAAATAAATATGTATAGAATATGAATATATAGTTAAGATAAAAGTATTTTAATATAAATATGTATTAATTATTTTTAATATATGAATGAATTTTGTGATCCTATACATTTCTCACTTATTTTTCCTCGATATACTACTGTTGTATATAGAGCTTTGAAAAATGCCTCAAGACAAAGAGATATCAAATCATCAATCGTAGTTGATGTTCAAAAATTATATATTTATTTTAGTCAAACATATTTAGCATTCCAATTTGGCATATTTGAAGATTAGCATAAAGGCAATGGTAATCTTCTTCTAAAAATTTAGAAACTAATTGTGATTATTCCAACTCAGTATTTTGAAGGCATGCAGCGTCATCGCGGATAAGGGCTTATATCTGATTACTCAGCATTTCCCTATCGTGACTAATCCATATCTAGTCTAGCGTATAATAATAACAAATTAAACAAGTAAACATTTTATTATATCAAAATAAAAACAAATTAACTTTGTTACCCCACAAAAATGCATATCCGCCACAAAGAAAATGCTATTTGTATATTGCTAATTGCAATGTAAAAATTAAGGGAATAAATTAAATTTAATCAAATTGTTTGCGCGATGGAGAAGATTTGGGTTTTCTTTTCCAAACATAGGAGGACTTAATTGTGGACCATGGAAGTAAATTGAAAATACTTTTGCTGACCTTTCATAACAATTGTTGTATACAAAATGATATGGTTGCGTGACACTTAATTGTATATATGTGGCGATTTTTAATTGTGATATACCATCCACCTGGAAATTGAAAGCGAACGAACGATTTATACGATACTTAATTTAATGTTGGATTTAACTAATACCCAGTGGATCATATGCATTGGTGACCCTATGTGTAACAAGATATATGGATAAAACTATAATTAACCACAATATATACAACATTAACTTAACTTTCACTAGCATTTAAAAAAAAAAAAATATTTCTACGAAAACAAAATTCAAATAGATTTCAGCTCTTGGTATAAGAATATAAGGAGTTCGTTCAAAATGAAAGAATATGAAAATAAATAAATTAATAAATCTTACGGTGATTGTGGATCCGAAGCTATAATCGGGGCCGTGAATTCCTCAAGGATAACGAAGCCACAAGACCCCCCCAAAAGTTGGAATATATACTTTCTATTTCTATATTTATAATTCTATCTCCATATTTTATGCAAATTGTCTATTTTATTTTATTTTATTTTTTAAAAATAAAATAATTTGCATCTTACTAAATTTAACTTGAGTTCTAAAAAATTTAAGAAAAGTTTTAAAAAAATTTCAAATTTTTTAATACACGACTAAATGTGTTTTAAAAAAATAAATTATGTATGAAAACTTTTTTTAAAATTTTTACGATACGTAAACATGTATAAAAAATATAAAATTTGACTATAAAAAAATTATTAAAATACAGAAATAAGAGTATAAATTTTAGAATATGAAGTAAAATCTTCCCAAAAATTTAGTAACTATTACTATTACAATATAGATAGATAGGTCTAGTATATGAAGTTAACAATTATGGCCATATAGTGTTAATATTAACATTTGGTTCTATGATTTTTAAGATTTTCAATCAAGTCCTTCGTATTAATTTTTATTTTCAGTTTGATTCCAATATTATGCATCTATGTTATTTTTGTTCTATGATTAACAATTTTGGCTCTTATTTTATTTGGTTCTGTGATTTTTAAAATTTAGCTTAATTGTAATTTTGGTCTTTCTATTTTAGTTAAATCGCGAAAGTAGTCCTCCCATTTTGTTTATCTCCAGTTTTGGTCCCACAAATAGAATTTTGGTCCAAAATTTGATGAAATTTCATTTTTTAAAGCCGTACTACACCATTTATAATTATATATTTCAGGTACAATGGTTGCAAATGAGATCATGAGGCATGGTGTGACTTAAATAAATGCAAAAAAAAAAAAATTCATGAAGTTTTGGACCAAAATTCTATTTGGGGGACCAAAACTGGGGAAAAACAAAATAGAGGGACTACTTTCGTGATTCAACTAAAATAGGGGGACCAAAACTACAATTAAGCCTTAAAATTTTCAATCGAGTCCTTCATATTAATTTTTATTTTCAGTTTGCTTCCAATATTGTGCATCTATGTTATTTTTGTTCTATGATTATCTCTTATTTTGTAAAATTTTAAGTCAATGTGATTATTTTTTTCTATAATGAGTTCTTTATATAGATAAAGTGGTAAATAAATAATTTCACAACTAAAAAATCTCAATTCTAACTTGAAACATGATATACAATATAAATATAACGTTATTAATATTTGTCAATTAAATTAAATATTAAAATGATTTTTTTTTTCTTGACAAGTTATACTAATACGGTTCTTTTTTAAATTTTAAGCAAAAGTAGCCAATTCAAATCTAAATAAAGATAAAGGATCTAATTAATTATTCAAATAATTATAGGAACAAAATAATATTAATAAATAAATAAAGAAAATATGTCCTAATGTGGTTACCCTAAAAAATTGCAAATCTTTAATAGCAAAGATTAATAGTCCATGTCCATATACGAAACACACGGGACACATACTTTTTTATGAGTATCATAATATTTTATTATTTAATTATATTAAAATTTCATCGATATATATTAATAATGTAAAAAATATTTACACTGTTTAATTATAATTATAATTATTTATTTTTATTATAAGTATTTTTAAAATCGTGTTTATAAATAATTATAATATATTGATAGTATAATTTATTTTTCACTATCAAAATGTACGACAATTACCCTTCATTATATTATAATTTTATTATTAAGTAAATATATTTATATTAATCATACTAACTTATCAATTAGAAATCTAAATTAATCAAAGATTAAATTAAGTAACAAGGTGTACCATGAATCAACCCAATGAGTCGTTGTGATATAGTTTCTGGCCCAAATACAAAAATAAATATTTTTGGGTCCAAAATAGTTAAACCTCCTCTAACTTTAGCCAAGAAAGAGTATGTACCAACAAAAATGTAAGAAAGATGCCTAGAAAAACCTTTTATTGAGTTAGAGAAATTGATTTGTCAGATTTTGCATGCCTTAACATGTCACATGATTCCCTCTCCCACCACAACAGATTGATTTCATGTCATGTAAATTTGTAATGCCCTTCTTTTTCGAGATTTTTTCTGATATTCTTGTTTAAACATTTTTTTATAGTCTTTTTTAAAGATATTTTGATCCTTAAAAAGACTTTTCCGATAGTTTTGTTTAAAGATTTTTCTGATAGTCGTGTTCAATTTTCTTCCAGGGATTTGGTGGAAAAAACTTGATGTACAAAATTAGTCTAACATAAATTAAAAATAATATTTATTTTCTTCACAAAAAATTTAAACTACGAATAAGTAAAAAGGTAAAGTTTTACCTTTGTCCATTTTCATATTCATTTTCATGTTTCATTATCTAACAAAACAAGCAAGTGATCACATATTCACGTGAAACGACACTTTTACAAATACCAACCATTCTTCTTTTGTCAGCAAATAAAAAAATAAAATAAAAAACTTGATGATAAAGGATAATTCAGTAAAACGCCAGTTTGTTTATATTTCGTGGATTTCTCCGACCAAAAAACCCGTAAAAAAAAAAAAAATCGAAACGACGAAAATCTGAAACTAACCAAACTAAAATCCGTTAGCCGCACCGGCACAGTCCGATGGCGGATCTTCCGTCGGAAGTAATCACCGAAATCCTCTCAAGAATTCCAGTAAAACCCCTACTCCGCCTCCGCTGCACGTGCAAACTATGGCGTTCCCTTATCGACAGCACCGACTTCATTTTCTTCCACCTAACCAAATCAAAAGATTCCAATATCATTCTCCGGCAACACTCTCGTCTCTACGAATTGGACTTAAACTCCATGGATAGAGTAAAAGAACTTAACCATCCTCTCATGTGTTACAGTAACCGCATCAAGATTTTAGGTTCATGTAACGGCCTTCTCTGCATCTGTAACATCGCCGACGATATCGCTTTCTGGAACCCTTCGATTCGCAAGCATCGGATTATTCCATCTGCGCCACTCATACGAAAAGATAAAAACAGCGACGAAAACACGAACGCCAATTCAAACGCCGCCGTAACTACTCTCTTAGCCGCACGCGTTTATGGATTCGGTTACGATTCGTTCTCCGACGACTATAAATTGGTTAGCATTTCGTATTTCGTGGATCTTCATAATCGTAGCTTCGATTCGCAGGTTAGGGTTTATACTATGAGAACCGATGTTTGGAAAAACGTTCCGAGTATGCCTTATGCTTTATGCTGTGGTAGAACCATGGGGGTTTTCGTTTCCGGTTCGATTCATTGGGTTGTGACTCGGAATGTTGAACCGGATCAGTCTGATTTAATAGTTGCTTTTGATTTACGGTTTGAGATCTTCCGGGAAATTGAACTTCCGACGACGGTCGATGGAAAATTCGAAATGGAAGTGGCAGTGTTCGGAGGGTTGCTTTGTGTGATTGAGAATAGAGGTAGTGAGGGTTTTAATGTTTGGGTAATGAGAGAGTATGGATCAGGTGACTCGTGGTGTAAATTGTTTACGGTGGAACAACCACGTGATGTGAAATTGATAAAATGTTTGAAGCCTTTGGGTTATTCGAGAGATGGTGATAAGGTTCTGTTTGAGCAAGATCGTGGGAAGCTATGTTGGTATAACCTTCAAAGTAAAGAACTGAGTTGGGTTAGAATTTCAGGAATGTCTAAATCTGTTGAAGGAGTCGTTTGTGTTGGAAGCCTTGTTCCTCCTAATTTAATGAATCGAAGTGTTCATAGCAAGATACAAAAACTTGGGGAGGAAAAGAAGAATAAGAAGAAAAGGTAACATAACATAACAGTGCTGATTTTGGATTCTCTTTTTTCTTATATGAAAGAAAATATTTTCTCTATTCTTTAACTCAATTTGCTTTTGTAATGTTTTGTTTCTCTTTCTCTATTGTTTATCATGTGAGTTGACCTTGACTTGAACAAGTCTTCTCTTTATCCCATTGCTTACAATGATTGGGAACGTAGTGGCTGATAGAAGGGTCCCATTTCTGAAATTTTGGTACGGTGAAGGATGAGATGTTTTATTCTCATCGCTAGAATTAACTTTTCAATGTTGAATTATCAAAATTTAAGGTCAGACTAAGTCTGAGAAGGTGAATCTTATTATAAAAAAAATACCTGTATCTGTTGAGATCTATAGGTTTTATTCTAATTCTCATCTGAATTAGTTGGAGATTTTAAATGGATAGAGGCAAAGGAAGATTTTGAAAAATACTATTAGAGAAAGACTTAGAGATTTATGAGTTGGATAGAGATATGTTATGACAAAAGGTTACAACTTGTTTAATCTATGTAGCCAACCCTATTTAGTGGGATAAGGATTGGGTTTTTGTTGTTTTCTTTATGCATGCTTCGCTTTCTTACAGGGACGACTTCCTGTCCAAAGGATTCAAGTTAACATTGTAAACGAGGACAAGAAGAGAAGAGAGAATGGTATACAACTGAAACTGAGGAACTAACAATTCATGAGTTATATCTGGTAGACTGGTACTGAAATTTGCCATGGCTCATGGGGAAGAGTTGGAATGATCAGTATCCAAGCCCTTTTTTTAATTGTTAATTTTGACTTCTCTT
>NC_021166.2:770068-817809 GCF_000331145.2 Cicer arietinum
TTGCACTTCCATGATTCTGCACCTTGTATTTTCTCAGGGTTGAAGAGAAACGAAGGTGCTTGAGTTCGCGCAAACTCGCCCACAACAACAACTGAAATATATGCAGGGAAAGTCCAGCACTATACGCCTCCTTCCCTTTCTCATGTTTTGTTGTAATAAACTGAAATACTTCTCCCGATGTTGAAACTTTTGGCTGCCTCATCAGATGGTTATGTTTGATGTATTTTGTTGGTTGCATTGCAGCTAGCCACACTTTGTACAGGGCATTGTAATAATATGTAAAACTCAAATACAGTTTTTTTTTTCCTTCCTTAAACTCAAATACAGTTTGTTTGAATGGTTTGTTTGTCGGAAGCAAGTAGTCAGTTTTGAGGAAACGACTCAGTTGAGAAAAGACCTTCCACTCTGGTCAAATGCTCTCCTTGTTTTCAGATCGAAAACTGTTCTAATTTTTTTTTATATAGATTAGCAAATGAAAGAATGTTGCAATTTAAAAAATAACATATAAATTATTGATTATTAACCATTTTTATGATTGTATAGAAAAAATGAGGTTTTTTCTGCTAAGTCTTAACCTTCTACGACCCTACTAATAGGGAGTTTGATAGGAGATAAAGTAAAATATGGTTGTTAGGATGAACTTGGATGCTTTTAAAATTTTATGTTCATTAAAGACTATTAATCACTTGAGTTTAACCACTTAGAAAATAATAAATTCCAAAGATCATTTGAATGTTTGAGTTAAGATGTTGGGTTTACTAAAGAGTTAAAGAGTTTTCACAATGAAGGTTCATTTTGTCAATTAGCACCATGTTAAATAGACGCCAAATTATAGTATTGAAAATTGTGATGTCCATTTAGATGAGTGTTTAGTAAAGTGTTTTCTCTCTCTCCATTTTTGTAAGTATTACTTAATAAATTATATTGAAATAAATGAGTGTTGTTGAAATCTATTACTATTAGTGCACACTAACGTCAAATGGAATGGTGATATGGCTTATTAGTTTTGCCCGAAGAGGAGTATACGATAAAGAGATTATTTCTCCTTCTATATATTTGTCCTGTGCATAGATAAATCGTCTTATTTTATTTCACACGGAGTTGAGATTGGTAGGTATAAGGGTTGGCAATAATTGTTCTATGATCTCCCACTTAATGTTTGTCGTTGATCTTCTCTTTGATCAAGCTACCAGTGAGCACATGAAGTATGTGTTACAGTATTCTAGTTTTTGTTTGTTGTTTGGATGGAGTGACGTTGTTTCTATGAGTAACTTTAACTTGAGTTACTCCACTTGATAATTCATTATAATCAATGAGTATTATGAATTCAATTTTTTATTATTAATAAAATATATTAATGATAAAATATATTCTTTTAAAGTTTAATACACGTTTATTTGAAACTGTTATGTAGAATCAAATAGTTTTAAAATTTTATAAGACTTAGTGGAGTTGATCTATTTAATTAGAACTTCTAATTCAACGATAAATTAATAAAATTCATTGTTTATAACGAGTTATTAAACGAAGTAATTCAACTTAGAATTACTTTAGGAGTCAACAAATTTTGAACCTATTATATATATCAAGTGAGAATGAATATTTTATGTGAGAATGAGATGAACAATTATTGAATTACTCTGTTTAATAACTATTTGTAGACATTAAAAATTTCATTAATCAAACCGTCAAATTAATATTTTTATTTAGTATATCAAATATGTAAATTTTTATAAAAACTTAATAATATATGATTCCTTGTCAATTTAATAATATATGTAAATTTAATAAAAAATTTATAACTATGCATATTCAATTTTCATAGTTTTGAATATCCATGATCGTTAATACAATATAAAAATATTGAACATTTAAATTCATAAAATTTAGTGTCTATAAATAATTATTAACTCAGACATTAATTAATTAAGAATTTTATATATATATATATATATATATATTTATTTATTAATTTACACCAACTTCCTTCTATAAAGATGTAAATTAGCAACCAACACATTTTTAGTTTGACTAAAATATTTAAATATTTCTTTAAAAAAAATTACTTAAATGAATGGGCATTGATGTGATTTTCTCTCTCCTTAAAGTTATTGTTTGTTTGTCTTTCTTTATATTTAATTTTTTTCTTTTTACTTTCTCGTTCATTTTTTATTGAAAAAATGAATAAAAAATGATTTTATTAAACTGAATTTCAGTTTTTACTTATCTCACTTTGTGAAGAAAAAAAAATATTTTAAATCAATTAATGATATTATAGTTGATTTTGAATTGTATAAATAAAAAATTCTGAAAATATTTTTTT
This sequence comes from Cicer arietinum, assembly GCF_000331145.2. Taxonomy (NCBI): domain Eukaryota; kingdom Viridiplantae; phylum Streptophyta; class Magnoliopsida; order Fabales; family Fabaceae; genus Cicer; species Cicer arietinum. The sequence goes on from NC_021166.2 coordinate 772,392, forward strand.
AACAGTATTGTCAACAACAAAAAAAGAACATAATTTTTCACTATATATATATATATATATATATATAAAAGAATATCATAAAGTTTTGCTTTAACGTATTTAAAAAATATTAATTTGTGTTAATAATAAAAAAATCCCAAAAAATATTTCAGTAATTAATTAACATAGTTTTTGAAATATTACTAAAGAGATATTTGATAAAAAGTTATTAGAATGTAGTTTTTTTTAAATGTTTCTAAGAAAAAGGGTAATCAATAAAGGGGTTATTTTTGTCCAATTGAAAATGTGTAGGTTTTTAATCTAGACTTAGAAATGTAACAATTTTTAAAAAATATAAATAGACTGTAAAAATCTCACATGATTAACCCGACATCAATACTATATTGGCACCTCAATTTAATTATCTATCATTAGAAATACTCTAAAATAATATTAAAAACAAAATTAAAGAAAATACAAGATGTTTGGGTTACTATATCAAAACCCAATAAAATAATTTTCAAGGATTCACAAAATATTGCCTCATTAAAAACCTTACAAGAAAAAACCCATAGAGATAAAATTATGATAAAGGACAAACTATGCAAAAAAAAAAAAATACAAACATCAATAAAATCTATATAAAAAAAAATCCGTAGAGATAAATTCATGAAGTAGTGATAAAAACATACAAAAATTAACAAAATCTATATTCATATAGAACAACCATGTTTCTATTGAGAACATTTGAAATAACAATATGAAGTCCCAAATTAATAATATTATCTGTATATTGATTCTCTTATCTAAAAATATGAGATACAATAAAACTCATTCTTTTAATCATCTCAAGACAATTGAGCTATCTATTTATAACCAATGAAAAATGCTATTATTCATAAAAGCTAAATTTGCCAAATGTGAATCATATTCAATCCATACGAATCCCCCCAATCTTATATGTTGTTTCAATAACAATCATAACTCCCGTAAGCCCTACATGTAATGCAATTGTAATTTCTAAATTTGCAGCAAAACAACATAGGGAAACACCAGAGTTGTCCCTTAACATACCTCCACAAGCAGCAAGACCAGAATATCTAACACCATCAATATTATATTTAATTAAATACTCTTTTTTGGGATGCTAGATTGCCTCCTTATAGACACTTTAGAAGGATGAACTATAACTTAAGAATAACTTGAGAATTTGAAATTCATGAGTAGAGTTGGAGAGTGTGCTATAAGTGTGAATGTTAGATAAATATTAGATAAATATATATTAGCAATAATTATGTTGACAATAGTATGAAAAACATGAATCATATCTTCAAATCGAGTTTGATTTCTAAAATACCAAATAAGATTAATCTTAATTATTGTGTTGACCAAAATAACATATCTATATTGACGCGACCAACCATTGTTATATATGACAAGGATAATTTGAACCAAACTTATGTCAATTTGAGAGTGAAAAAATAGAGTTTTATGACCAAAACTTGATTCTAGTGGCAAAAGAACAGGATAAAAAGAGATGGATGTTAGTCTCAATTTCATATTCGTAGAGTTCACTTCTTGAAACAACCTCCATAATGAGATTGTAAATTATCATTGGTATGTTTCTTATTATGTGGCAATTTCCAAAACTTGACTGACTTAAGAAAAAAAATGTTATAATGCCAAATAGCTTTAGTCAAATGGATTTGTTTCCCTAAAGGCTTGACGAAAAGATAAACTTCCTAAAACTTAATCTCCAAATCAAAAAATCATCACATTTAAATTATGAATATTAATATTGGATAATAAGGTAACCAACAAATATTAGATATGTAAGAGAACAAAAGTTACTTTTTGATGATTATCTAATTATAGATTTTGTTAATATATAATAAAGAGTAAAATAGCGGTGTTTTTGTCAAAATAAAAATATATAAGTTGCTACTTTACATTTTAAGAGATGAATGTAAATTAGTAAATCCTCTCTCTCTCTCTATATACTATTTAGAATATGTTATATATGTTTTTATTTTTCTATGGATTATGTATATTTATTTGTTAAGAATGAAAATGTTGATTTCACACATTATATTTAATTTTAAAATAAAATATTTACTATATTTTTAAATTGTGGAAGGTGGCAATTTTAAAATTGTTGTATATGCAATTTGACCTATATCTTTTACTATTGTAAAGTCGAATTATTACCTCTAAATTATTTATTTTATAGTTATGATTTAAATATTATAAATTATTATTATTTAGAATAAATATATCAGTTTTAAATGTTACAGTTAATTAAAAATAAATAGTATTTATTTTATTTTTTAAAATATAAAAATCATTTTCATGAAATTGAATCAATTTCAAATTGTTTTAAATTATTTATTTACATTAATGAATTTCTTAAATATATATTAAATTATTTCACTCACTAAAATATATTTATATTAACCAGAATTAATATTAATTTTATTTTAAATATATTTATATTTGTTAAAAAGTTAATCAAATTTTGACTAGTAAATGGCACGGATCCGCACACTAATTTTAACGTTTTTGTTTCTTTAAATATTTTTGAAAAGTTACTAAATTAATAATTTTTAAATTAATTAATTTTTTAGTGAAATATTAATATAATAAAATTAGTTAAATTTTACTTATATTAAAAAGCATAAAAAAATAATTTTGGTTATTTACATTTGATACTGACGTTATACTTAATAAAATTAAGTTTTTTGGTCAACTAATAACCTTTTTCTTGGAAATGTGTAATGTAAATACGCACCCGGTGGTTCGGAAAGGGCATGGGACCCCACCATCACCTTATTCTTAAACTGAAAAAAGAAAGAAAATATTTGGGAAACCGCGGTGAGCTTTGCTCAGCTCGACACGACACCGTTTCGCAGTCAATTAAATTAGCCAATTACAATAAGTTTGTGGATTGTAACAACAAAACAAAAGAATCGCAAGAAAGTAAGAGAGAAAGGGAACGAAGAGGACGGCAACACAAAAATTAGACACAACAAACACATACACACACACACACACACACACTATGTGAGTTTTTATTTCTACGATCGATTGGGGTTTTTCCTCTTTCTCTCTCTCTCAGTATCACTCCCATTTTATTGATCACTCATAAAACAGTTATTATTATAATTATATTTATTATAATTTTTTCTTTTTTTAATATTCAATCTATAGTTCAAGGAGGGGGAGACGATGATAATGTTTTGTGCCTCTTAAAAATAAATGACTGTAATCGAAACCCCTTTCCTTCATCATCAACAACAAAATCGTCATTCGTCGAAACGGAAATTTGACGATGACGACGAAAACAACAACAACAACGTTTCAGATGACTTAGTGTCTGTGAGAATGAGGAAAGACGAGACGAAAACAGTTAATTCGTGGAGCGGCGGCGGCGGCGGTGGTGGTGGTGACGGTGGTGGTTTGTTGAAACGAAGTCCTATTCAGTTTTTCATTCGTATGATGTCAGAAGGTAATAATATTGTGATGCATGCTTATCCAGAAGAAAACGTGAAATCAATTCATGAACGAATTCAATACATGAAAGGAATTCCTCTTTTCGAACAAAGGTTAATTTACCGCGGTAAACAGCTTCAGTGGGAACAAACTCTCGCTGAGTGTTGTTTACAGAACGACGCGATTCTTGAACTTGTTGGTCGTATGCGTAGCACTGAACATCCTCAAGCTTGGCAAGTTGTAAATGATATGGTTTCTTTAGTTTACCGTCTTTGTTGTGGTGAAAATGTTCATGTTCCTGATAAAATTGTCAAGGGTCTTATTACTACTTACATTAATCTTGCTTTGACACCTAAACCTAAACTTGATGCTGATTCTGCCAATGGTTATTTTGAGATTTTCACTTCTTCATCAGCTCCTTCTGTTCTTGTTACTCTTTATGTTTCACCTTACCCGGGTAATAAGTTGTGTGCTGATTCTTGTATTAGGCATTTTTTGAATTTATGTCGCAGTACTTTGTCTAAGACTTTTCATACACAAGCTGCGCGTGTTGCTTTGGAGATTTGTAAATTGCTTAGGAGAGTTGGGTCTCATGATCCTTTATATCTCTATTGTCGTAGTAGCTTAGGGGTATTGTTGGAAGCTGCTGAAATTTCTTGTGCTTCTTCTGAGGCTGAGAATGTTAGAGGATTGATATTAGTTCAAGATATTTTCCCCTTTGTTCGCGAGCTTGCGGATACATTGTTGATGAATTTGGATTTGAGTATTGATTCACCTTCACTTGCTTGTCCTTTGTTGAGCAATGTTGGGGATTTTACTTCGTTTTTAATACCTTTGAGGACTGGAATCAAGGAGCAGCGTAGGCTTCGCAATGGTTCTGTACCTTACCACCTGCACTACAGGAACAGTTTGCTCATTGAAGAGATTGAGTACCTTCATCTTTTGTACAATCAGATGTTGTGCAAAGTTGATACGTGCCTTCAGAAAATGGAGCAGAGATTCATTAGAAAGGAAATGGTGCAGGAGGAGAATTATTTTTACCCTGCTTGCTCTCTTTATCTTTCCATTTTGAAGGAGTTGAATCAAATTGCTAAGCTTTATGATGGTGCTCAAGAAAAACTCAGGAGTGTTTTGGTCAGGCAAAAGAATGTGCTGCGTATGCTGCTTGTTAAGTATGCAAAGAGGACCGACGAGCATCAGTGGATTCTCGAGCACAAGAATGTCACTGATTTTGAGACTAGGAGGCATTTGGCCATGATGATGTTCCCGGAGGTAAAAGAAGATTATGAGGAGCTGCATGAGATGCTCATTGACAGGTCTCACTTATTAACTGAATCTTTTGAATATATTGCACGTGCTGAGGCCGAATCACTGCAGTCTGGTCTGTTTATGGAATTCAAAAATGAGGAAGCCACTGGCCCCGGTGTGCTGAGGGAGTGGTTCCTCTTGGTTTGTCAAGCAATATTCAATCAGGAAAATGCTCTTTTTGTTGCTTGCCCAAATGATCGAACGAGGTTTCTCCCCAATTCTGGTAAGTTTATTTTGAAATTCTGAACATACTTTTCCCACCTCTGTTGTTTTCCATGCATCTGGAGTATTTTCAAGTTGAATTTGTAAATTGTTTAATTATGGCTTGCGTTTTTCTGATATGGACAATATTTACAATGATCTTTATTAGGATTATGAAATATGTTGAAGTAGTATTCGAGGCTTAAAACCTTTGTACAAAGAAGTATTTAATAGGAAACAATTTCTTGAGAACCAGAGAATTAAGTAGAGAGCTAAAACTAAGCCTCACCTCATTAACCTTACAAAATGGAGATGAAGGGTGAGGATTTGGCAGTTGTGTAACCATGCGATAATGTAGTGGCAATCAGGTTGTTTGTTTGTCTTTTATTACTCATTAGCCTTTTCTTAGATGAAATGCACTCCAATTTGATTAAATCCTTGGAGAATGGATCTACACTGGCTTATAGAGTAGGCTCACAATGCTTCAATATTTTGGCAGCGTTGAGCACTAAAACAATGTAAGGCAAACATCTAATAAGGCAGAGTCAGCATCCATCACAAATGCTTAAATGAAGCAAAACCTTGTTACATGTGTGAAAGTTTATATTTTAATGCATTCTTTACCAATAATTATTTGATTCAACCATTTGGGCCTGTTTTAGGGCCATTATGTCATGTTTTTGAGGATATAATACATCTTAGTACGTTTTAAGACACAACTATGAGTATGCAAACACCAAAAAAAGGTGTTTTTAACTAACTGTGCTTCCTTCAGTTACTTTTTGAAGAATGATGTATTGGCTCCTTAACTATACTAAACGTGATTTCCGAGTTGATGTTTTTAGGGGATAGGGTTGCTTGTTATTTGAGGCCTGTGTTGATATTTACATTGCTGTATATCTTGTTTCAGTTGTAATTGTTAAAAGTATTTTGGGATAACCAAGTTTAGCTTATGCTTTGTCTACTTGTTTGAAGCTTCCAAGGTCCATCCTCTGCATCTTGAGTACTTCAGCTTCTGTGGCCGAGTTATTGCATTAGCTTTGATGCATAGGGTGCAAGTAGGGATTGTTTTTGATCGCGTGTTTTTCTTGCAATTGGCTGGAAAGTCTGTTACTTTAGAAGATATAAAGGATGCAGATCCTGACCTATATAAAAGCTGCAAGCAAATACTGGACATGGATTCTGATTTCATTGATTCGGATGCATTAGGACTGACATTTGTTAGAGAAGTGGAGGAATTAGGACACAGGAAAGCGGTTGAGCTCTGCCCTGGTGGAAAAAACATTGCAGTTAATAGTAAGAACAGGGTGAAGTATGTTTATCTTCTTATACAGGACCGTTTTGTAAACTCAGTATCCGAGCAGGTCTCTCACTTTGCCAAAGGTTTTGCTGATATTCTATCAAATTCAAAGCTCCAGCAGTTCTTTTTTAAAGGTTTAGAGCCTGAAGATCTTGATCGGATGCTGCGTGGGAGCGAATATGCCATTTCTGTCGAAGATTGGAAAGCACACACCGAATATAATGGCTATAAAGAGACAGATATTCAGATATCTTGGTTTTGGGAGGTATGTTCTGGTGCTATTTTGTAAAATATAATGTAATGTCTATTTCGCAGTGTTCTACCTGCTATGCTTTTGTTGTCTCTAGTGGACAATAAATGTCCACTGCTTCAGAGTCTCTAAGACAGTATTTTGATACAAATAGGTATTTTACCACAAGAAAATAGGGAAAATAGCCTCAATTAGAGTTCTGCCAAACTTCATGAGTCTGTAATGTCTTATTTACGGGCAACTCAATTCTACAATTATTCTGTCCCCCTCTGTTACAAACAAACTAATTAACTCCTACAAACTAACCAGCTCTAATTCCCTCAACTAACATAGACCCATCACCTATCAATATTCCCCTCTAAAGTTTCAACTTCTCCTCAAGATGAAGGGATTTGACAAATCAGGGATAGCCAAATGACTAGGTTTGGTTGTATTGCCGGATTTCAGGCCCTCTCTTTCGTATCTCCCCAACCATAGATGACAGAAAAGGTCCCTGGTTGAACTTCTACACTGTCCAAAATGAAGTTACTGTGTCACCATATTAGCCAAGAAACCAGAAACATCTCTTTTCATCACGACCAAAATGCAGTTTGACCTTTTTTCATTATCTTGGACTCGGTCCATTGGGTAAAAAGATTGACTCAAATGCTTCAATCCCATTCATGCCCTCATCACAGTATCGGTGGGATCACCCACACCCAGCAGCCATCGATTCATGCCCTTCCATCCATGACTGAATTTGATTATGGTGGTTTACCAACGGGTGTGTGTTGATCAGCTTGTACGGTAATCTCCCATTCATGGATTTTGCTGGTACATTCAATCTTTGCTTCATTCCGACCTCGTCAGAGTAACCTTCTAAATATCGACTGACATTCTCTATTTATTTTTCTGGTTTCTTTTCTACCGCCAGGTAACACAGTGACAACAGTTTCTTCCAATTTTGAGTTGGTGTTCTTTTCAAGATCCCTAGTTTCTTCCAATTTTGGGTTGGTGTTCTCATCCTGATCTTTAGTTCTCCTTCCAGTTTCAAGATCCCTAGTTTCTTCGTTCTTCTTCCTTTTTTTTTGTCAACTTCTGCCCAAGTGCCACTGGTTCTTGGTTCTTATCTTGAGTACTTCCTTGACCTGTTGACTGGAATATCTGGACCAAATTACGGCTAGAACCACTTTAGAACTGCCTTCTAAAAGGTTCATCATGTTGCAATCACTCTTTCAGACAAAACCAGCATTTGAGAGCAGCTCCGCAATTACTCCAATGGCCGAAGATGTTGAACTGCCTTGATTGGCAAATGGCTACCAATAGGCATTTCCATCAAGTGTTGGAATCATTTTCAGGAATGATCCCCACAAATCCAAGTTCAGAGATCTAATATTAGTTGATATGAACTCGGCAGAATTTTGAGGGTCTGCAACTTCTCTTCCCTATGGTCCCAATTCAAATGACCATGTATCGCTCCCTCTCGACCCTTCTTATTTATAGGCAACTTATTTCTTAAACTATTTAACTCTAACTTCATAGACCTATCATCTTTGTTTCCATTTTATCTTCAAAGCTTGTGGGTTTTATTGCCTTATTGCTTATTGGGATGCATCACTATCTTATCTTCGCAAAGGAATTGGTTTTTTGTTTAAAAGCTGCTCTTGGAATCCCTGTCTTTCCCAACCTGGCCAGCAATCATGCAAGAGTCTTTTTCAATGTTTTTGTGAATTTTGATTCCCTTCATATCGTTTACAAATATTATCTTTTCATTGATGCAGCCATATTTTCCTCTTTTTCATAAACTGGCTAACAAAAGTGTGTTGGTAATGGTTGTTAGTATGAGCCCTTATTCTGATACTATCCAGCTACATTTCTATGCAGAATTGTTGCATCTTACTGATATATATTAAATTAAGGCCTGAGATATTTTCCAAAAGGCTAGGTTATTGTTACACCTTTTGTTGAGAAATTTGAATATCAACTTCCCCAATCTCTATTTAATTTACCCAGGATCTCTTAAGCTAGGTTGTTATTGCATCATCAGATATCTTTTTCTGCAATGTTTTTCCATTAACTTGGTATATCAATATTTGCTAAGAGAGTACTCAGTTTTTAGATTATGTTTGAAAAATCTTTGCAGATAGTGGGGAGGATGACAGCTGAAGAAAAGAAGGTTCTTCTTTTCTTTTGGACGTCTGTGAAGTATTTACCAGTTGAAGGCTTCCGTGGTTTGGCTTCTCGTCTCTACATTTGCAAGTCTCATGAACCTGGTGATCTCCTTCCTTCATCTCATACATGCTTTTACCGACTGTGTTTCCCGGCTTATTCATCTATGCCTGTCATGCAAGCCCGCCTTAAAGTCATTACTCAAGAACATATTTGCTGTAGTTTCGGTACTTGGTGAACATACCTACCATCTGGATATAAATTTATGGGTACTTGGTGAAACTGGTTTTGACTGCACATAGAATTATGGTTATGCAGCTTTGTACAGATTATAGACGCATCCCATTCCATCTGTTCTCAAATTGGATACTGTGAGAAAGTTGTCAAGTAATGTTTTGGAAAGTCGTCAAGGGTTGTAACTTGTAATATCATTGATCTTGGCCAAATGTTTATATGGATAAAATATCAATAAAATAGGATTGAAAGGAAAGAAATTTTGATCTCTGTGGTATTCTAGTTAATAGCTGCTGGTTCGTCATGGAGACTATGCCAAAACAGTTTAGTTTGAGTAAGTGTTAAGCAAAACACTTTTTCAAACACATTTTGTCACATTGGTTGAAACTCATATGTCGTACAATTTTTGGTGGACCTATATGAATTTCATATTTCAACCAATAAGTAGTATTTTAGAGATTATGTTAATATTTCTCATTGAGTTTTGACTTGAGACATTCTTGCTCATACAGTAACTTTACTCCCTAATCCCTATAATCAATTACATATTACAATTTTAACATCCCACCAATTATCATTCTTGAGTTTGCCCTTTGGCCCTTCTCTTTGAAAAGAGAGAAACAAAATTCAAGCCAACTTCTTCCTTTAAAATTGTATTTTTTTGTGTCATTTTGTTATCAGTTGTAATTGTTTAGCTGTAATAGTAATAGATATTGAGGATTTGTTTTCATAAGTTTTGGTTATCATTAATTAGAAATTTAGAATTCTTTGAAATTATACAAAGATACCAATGGATTTATTTTGTTCTTCAGCTCCCTTGAATGCTTTCCCTTTATTGAACCTGAAGCATCTTGGAAGCAAAGTTTTTTCTCTCAATACCTGGGTAATCCAGTTATCATACTTCTTTGGAAAATAGCACGAATACTTGAAAATGCCGAAAGCTTTATGCGGTGGAGCAAAAAATCAGAATTTCACCGATAAAAAGAAAATATTATAAATAAAAGTAAATATAATTTATTCAAACCAGGAGAAATACATAATGACCAAAATCATATCGAAGACTTACTTTCACAATAAGATTAATGAAAAAAGCGAAACCAAACAAATAAAATAGACAAGGTTCTCATCAACTTTGACATTGGAAAAGTAGACTGTACCTAGACTCCTTTTGAGCAATGTCTATGCTTCTGTGGTGGCTTCTTCCACAGCAGTTTCAACTTGTTTGTTCTCCTCCACTGGTGCTGCTTCTTCTATGGATTCTTTTTCAGTAGTTTCCTTAGTGGCTTCCTCAGTTGTTGCTTCCTCTTTCACTTCCTCAACTTTTTCGGGTGCTGGATTCTCGACCTTTGGTTTGTCTTCCTCTGTTTCTTGTGTAGTCCCAACTTCAACTGGCACTTCTGTTTCCGCTTCTTTCTCAACTGCTGCTGCTTCTTCGACGGCTTCTTTGTTTGTTTGTTCGGTGGTGGCTGGTGTTGTTTCCTCTGAGACAGGAACCTCGGAGGCTGGTGTTGTTTCCTCGACCTTGGTTACCTCAACTGTTTCATTTTCTGTCACAGTTGTTGGTACTTGTTGTGTTTCAACCTGCAAGATCCATTTTCATTAACCATACAATCTCAACATGGTTTGTTCTGTTTCTGAGAATAAGAAACTGATAGGAAGCATGATCAATCATACGTCATATGTTATACTTCTGTATTACAATCGCGAATGTAATGCATATAACTATAACTACGTAGATCACATATAAGAAAATATCAAATTAACATGTATTGATTTGTTGATACAGAATGAATAACAGACAACAAACAAAAATAAAGGAACAGAAAAAAAATTGTAATGTTCTGTCACAAATGTTTTGGCTTACATGATCTGCATTGGATGTATACTAAACTACACTGAGAGTAATAATGCAATGGAGAAAAGAAGAGAGAGAATTGTATATCTCTGAATTACCTCAACAGTGGCCATTTGAATGAAAGATTAATGAAAAAAGAAAGGTGTCAGGTATATGAACTAGAACAGCAAGGAAAAGATGAGAAAAAGAATGGTAGTTGTGAGTGAGTTGAGAAGTTGATGTGAGTGAGAGGTTTATATAGTGTTCAATTCAACAGTAGAAGAGTTAAAACCGTGCAAGAAAGAGAGTGAGTGAGTGGCCAGTTGGAAGAATCTTTTTCAAGCAAACACCTCATGTCGCTGACAGAAATTAAATAGATCAATGTACCCAAAATAATATTACAAAGATCAGCATATCTAGTTGTAAATTGATTTTTAGTTTAGTTTGTTTTATATTTTTTTCAAATATAAGAGAGTAGTTTGATAGTAGGTATTATGTTCAGGACTCGTATGATCCACAATCCCTTTGGGTGCAAGACGATCTATCGCACCCAACCACTCACTTACAGTCCTCACTTCCTCGGTGTTAAATCGAAAAGACAAAATAAGTATTTGCCAATTGAATTAAGTTTTACATGTTTCTATATTAACTTTATAAGTATGTTTTCATTTTAATTTTAACTTCATAATGTCAATATTGTTATGTATCTTTGTTAAAGTTGAAATTCAAGTTTAATTCCTCCTTCCAAACACTCTTATTTTTTTTAATCATATCTAAAACTCAAGTTTTTGTAATATACTTCATTCGTATCAAAATATAAACAAAAATAATATATGAAAATTTGATATATGTAACTAAAAATTAAGGTAAAATAAATCTATTAAAACTATACTAGGCATTTCGAAAAAAAGGATTAAGAATATTGTCCTCCTATGGTTAGTATTAATTGAATGTCATGGAACAAGTGTAACATGTAATGGGGCTACATAATCTTGGTGGCCTAAACATGTGAAAAGGCTTGTTACAGATTGTTCGTTTTCAATATGATCATCAACATTATAGTTTTTGTTTTAGAAAAATGGGAGTGTCTTTATGCTAGGCAAAGGGGTGGGACCCAAGTGAGCAAGTGCTGATCACTAGAATCCAAGTGAACCCCACACAATAAGGTGGCACCATAAAGACATCACAGTTGGCAATTAAAAAAGGCTGTTAGTTTCCTAAACTGAATTTGTAGCCAATACCATTTGGGGCACCGTCCCTCCCATAATTTGCCATATAAAGATGGAATAATCAACACCCTCCAAACTTTCCACGTCTTACACTCGTGCCATGGGGCCCACTTCCACCCCTATAATCTGCCACCTCACTTCATCTCATCATCTCTTTAGCCTGTCGTTTTTTCTTGGAAGAGCTTTAGACATTATTATAATAATTAATTAAATCAAAATAGATAATTTTTTTATATAAATTATAATTCTTTTCTATGAGATTTTATATTTTAAAAATATTTAATATTTGTTATTATATACTATCAAATAAATAAATAGAAATATAAATAAAAAATTAGTTTTAATGTGTGAATATATATATTAAAATATAAAAAATGTGTGCGAGTCAGCGAGTGAGTTACTCACAAACTTAAAATTAAAATATATTATCATTATTTATTAATTTTATTTATATAAAATTAAGTATAATGTATATTACTTTTAATTTATAATTGTGATTATAAAAATACTATTTAAATTTAAAAGTTATAAATCTTAATTGAATCAATTTCAAAGACAAAAATAAATCCTAATAAACAATGATATGCAAAAATGGCAAAATTAATTTTATGTATTTAGAATCACATTTGATTCTCCTGCTCTTTGATTCTCCTACCCTATAATCAAACACAATAAGAAAAATACTTTCTTGTGATATCAATGCTTGAAATAATTAAAAATTTTCAGCACTTTTTTTAACTTATCCGTGATATCATTATCATCCCCTGCGCTCATATTAAATTAGTGCCAATCTAACACGAAAATTAGTTCCAATTCTGGACGTAATCTAAAGTGAGACCTTTGTTTGTTTCTCTAATGGCTTGTCACATTTCTGTCTATTCTATTAGATTAAAAATTTAAATTTGTTATGTATTGAAAGAATAAAATAATTATCTTGAAGATGGTTGAGTGACTCTTCCTAGATATAGTAAAATATCTTGAAGATGGTTGAGTGACTCTTCCTAGATATAGTAAAGTTCAAAATTCAAATAGAGTGACAATGTGAGGAAGAATGGTTCGTGATTATACCGATATTTTTATATTTAACTACTCATAGGTATTACGGGTATGTCCGATCTTAATAGGAGAACTTTGAACTATATATATAATAGTTTAGAGCTGATTTTTTCTAAAGGATTCAAAAATGTTAATATCATTTAAACTATCAGGTAGCGGTTTTCTTAATTATGAAGAATTGTTCTAATTGACAGTTATGTTATAATATTGTTACTCGTATAAAAGAAGTGCTTGCAAAGTTGGATCATTTTAAGATACTTCACATTCATCGTAAAGCCAATCAAGTATCATATACTTTTGTTAAATCCACTTTTTCTTCTCCTCAAATCAACCGTATCTTTAATATTATCTTTGATTTCTTTTCTCTCGCCGTATTAAGATATAGAAATTTGATAGCCTTTTTAATAGACCTGTTAGATTTTTTTTTTGACCTCATATTTTCAAAAAAAAAAAATAGAAAATAGAAAATAGAAAATAATTTTACACATATAATTAATCAAATATTATTATTATTTTTTAAATAAATAAATCACATACCACCATTTAAATATTTTATATTTATTTTAAAAATAATATCATGACACTTAATAAATAATAGAATCCAAATAAAAAAATTTATAAAACTAATTTATATTGATAATACATATAAATTAATACATATTATATTGGGGGCTGTAACCCACCCCAGACCTGTCTTTGACCTTTTGCTAGAAATTAGAGAATTAAAAAAAAAAAAAAAAACATCTTCATTCCTTTCTTTTTCTTTGTGCTTTTCATTTTCTGAACGGAGTTTCCATATTCTTTTAAACTTATATTATCATTGCATTATGTTAACATCAACATACAGATATCACATGTATTTATCATCACTACTTTCCACTTACTTTTGATCATACAATGTATACACAATTCAAAAATACACACAAAATCAAATAAAATGGTATTTGACATCAAAATTTTGAAATTTAAGAATCATTTTCAATCACAAATCCCGAAAAAATAAGTATTTTATTTCAAGAAATTTTTGAAAGTGGTGTATGATTGAGATATAAGCTATTTTATTTCACACAAAATTCATTGTCGCCGTATGAGAATCAACTTTAATCCCTATCTTAGAGAATGAAAACTATCTATCATAAATTCATAATTGTTCTCATCCTTTTTATTCAACCTAGCCTCAACTCTAACCCCAACAAATCTATATCTAATTAGTGTGTAATCATAAAAAATCACTTATCTTCTAAAGGAAAATATAATTTAAAATTGGCCTATAACTAAAATGCCATCTTTGTAAATTCTAAATTCTGATGTCTCTCATGTATTCACTTATCCGACGTATATTATGGAAACAGTAACTCCCTAGTACTCACTGCCAAAGCGAACCCATTTGCATTTTCACAATTTTAGTCTCAGTATTAACCAAATGGTATACTTTTTTCTCTTCTTTAAACGCTCTTTATTAAGAAACAAAAAGAAAACATCTTATCAAACCAAACAGGACCTAGATTAGAGTACTCACTGACTGCCAAAGGAACCCGTTTTCATTTTCACAATTTCAGCCTCAATACATTGAAGACCCATCTCAAAAGTGGCTAACACCAATACATCATTTTATGGCATTCTATTGATTAACTTTCACAGGTTGACAGCATGGCAATTTTGGTCTTAATGACTGAATTTGGAGTGCAAATTGAAGATAGTATCAGCATGCATTGCTGGTACATTGTTCTCTGCCAAAGTTATGAACTTTCATTTAGAAAACAAAATATCCTACTGAGTACCTAGATAATTTTCCACAAGTGTTCATAACATAATTACAAATACATAGCAGGCGTATTAATACTATATACATATATTATCACTGACAGGGTGTTTCCATTATTTTTTCTTTTATGATTATATGAAATGAAGTTGATATATACTATTTTGGCTTACAATCATTTCAACAGAAATATTACTCTAGAAACAGTTGTTTTCAATGGAAACGAAATTTTGTTACCAAGGAATTTGAATCATTTAATAAACCCTTATTTCTTTTCCTAGCTAAGTATGTTTTTCTTGCAATACATGTTTCATTTTGCCTGTCCATTCTAAACAAAACCTATGTAGAGTAGAGTACTCATTTTACTCTGCGGTTAAAAATGCACAAAGATACAGTCCTTTCTAAAGCTATCATGGAAGAGATTTGTTTATTTCTTATAGCCTTCTTGATTA
The DNA here is from genome assembly GCF_000331145.2 of Cicer arietinum. Lineage (NCBI taxonomy): Eukaryota > Viridiplantae > Streptophyta > Magnoliopsida > Fabales > Fabaceae > Cicer > Cicer arietinum. The sequence continues at coordinate 787,634 of NC_021166.2, forward strand.
TTTCCAATAGTTAAGGCAAGTTAATTGTAGTACACCAAAAACAATCTCTAAATGAAAACTCGAAAGGAACACAATTATCCAAAATAACAAAGCAAGATACGTACATGTATCCATGTCTCCTTTAACAAAATTTGTTTTTCTTTGTACTAGGTACAATATTTTGAGGTTAAATTGATGCACATGTATATCACTCTAGAAAGTATATAAAAATCCTTAGGGTCTATTTTTATGTATATGATTAGAATATATAGAACAGCTGAAGCAGCAAAATAAATTCACAAAATGTACAAAATATTTACCGCTAAACTGAGTACCACAGATTCAAAAGCCCTAGTGTTCCTCCACTTTTATTTGTAAGTCATACCAAATGTTAACAGGTTGATCACCATGGCACTAGTGGTTTCACCCTTACCATAGACCCTATGGACTTTCTCTTAATAATAAGAAGCAAGGTATCATTCAAATAGCGCCAACGAAGTGCAAAGCTATGAACCGTCATTCTCAACTTTTCGTTCACCTCAAACATAAAAATACCGGCTGGTACAGCCACCGCTTATCACACTCATTCATATCACAACTTCATAGACCTTCATTTGTTTCGAAAGAAAGGCAAATCCTCAACAAGCTAACAATATTTTACAAATAAGTCCCAACAAGGCTGAGGTTTGAATAAAACAAACAGTGTGCTTGTTTGGTTAAAATAAAATAAAACAACAAAAATAATAAAGCAAGAAGCCAAGAAATGAACATATCAATCAACGTTAGGATCTTGAACACACCGTCTCTATGCTAAAAGTCAATTTGTTTTCCACTTGGTGCACAAAGCAACTATCATAATGAAGTTTCAAAATTTCATAACAATAACAATTTAACAAATAAAAGTATGACAAAATAAATCATGGAAATATCATCCCATAATAACACCAGGGACATTACATGGAACGAGATTTTAATTTCTTCAAGCGTTTGACAGATGGTACACCGCCAATGATTGTCCTCCTGCCCTTCTTCGCTTTCATCTTTTTGGCCTGGAGAGGCATCTCCCTGACGGGACCTGGTGGTACACCCTTTTTGAGTGCACTTCCTCTAGGTGTAACAGAGGGAGGAATTCTTACGCTCTGAGGAGGTAAAGGACTGTGTGGCTTCCAGACCAAGTTATTTTTCATCGAAAATCTTACCTTCTTTGAACTTTTCTCCCCACTCTTTGCAACTGCAGATTCGTCGGCACCTCCACCATTCAAAACAAAATCCTGAGATGTCTTTCCTTTAGAATTAGAATTCTTTGTTCTCTTTCTCTTCTTAGATACAATCCCAGTAGCTTCTGGCGTAACACATACACTTGCAACACTATCATCCAAACCTGCTTCCGCAGCAACCTTCTCAAACTGCTTCTGGAGGTTTGAAATCACACTCTCATTCAAAACCACTGCACTTTCTTCAACTTGTTCAACATTTGAATTTCCACCATTCTCATTAACAACATTCTTGTTACCATCATCGACAATCTCGCCATTCAAATCATCTGCTGCATTACCTTTCTTATTCTTTTTCTTCTTTTTTTCCTTTTTCACTTTGTCAGCATTATCTTTCTTATCCTTCTTACACTTCTTCAACACCTTACCATTCGGAACAACTTCACCAGAAACTAAACCATCAACCTCAACAATAGGAACCAATTCCGGCACTTCCTCATCATCCATATCAACAGAATCAGGAATGGTAAACTCAAACCCAGAAATACTAGCATCCTTCTCCAGCTTCAAGAACTCACGATGAAGTTCAAAAAGTACCTTTCTATTCCCCTGAACACATTCAGGAGCAGAAGCTAACTCAAATAACTTAGAAGAGAAACCCATAGCCAAAGCTATAGTTCCCAAAGCCACAACATCACCATCACCACCATCACCCCCAACCTTCTTAACCTCCAACAACCTCTTCCCATTTTTCAACAACAAATCAAACAAACAAGTCTTAATCTTACCTAACAAAACCTTATCATTCAATTTACCCATCACATTGAAAAACGGCCTAAAAAGAACTTCTAAAACACACGATTTAATCGGAAGAAAAGGCTTAAGCTCTTCAAGAAAAACAGACGCAACGTGATAATTAACACCGTTTCCCTGCAACAACTTATCTTGAGCAGAGAAAGTAACCTCATCCAAACTATTCATAAGAATCTGAACAAATTCTAAATTCCACGAATTCTTATTCAATAGAGAGAAAGTCTTTGAAACGAACCTGCGAATTAGAAGGTAGAATTTATCTAACCTAAGCGAATCGATACCGGACCACTCGCGACGCATGGTGAGGAAGAAATTGGAGAAGTACTGAAGGGAAATTGAAGGATGAAGTGTTAAGAGAAGCGAAGAAAGACGATCGATGAGATCGGCTTGAACGAGAGGTTTGTCGGAGTGCCAAACGCAGTAGAAAAGACCTTTCCATAGCTTTTTGGCGTCGTCTTCGGGAAGCAGTTGGGATTGAGAAGGAAGCCATGATTTTAAGAGAAGACGGAGAGCTTTCTCTCTGGAGGATTTCTGTGAGCCGCCGAGGTGTTTTATCAGAGATCGGCCAATTTCTGCCATTGACGCCGGAAGGAAGAAAAGAAACCCTAAACCCTAAAAAAAATAAGGATGGGTTTCGATTTTGGTTTGGCTTTTTGGATCACCCGAAAACAGTAACCCCTCTTTGGAGTGGACCGATAACTAGGCACATAATGAATAATAGTTATTCAAAACTTTTATTTTTATACTATTTTTATTTATTTATTTACCAATTTTGAATATTTTAATACATAAAAATAAAATAAAAACTTGTCAAAAAACAATACATAACATAAAAACTTGTAAAAAAGTAAAATAAAAAGACTTTAATGGAAAAAAATAATTAATTTAACGGTCAAGACACTCAAAATAATTTTTCACGATTCTCAATAGAAAACATTTATGTTATGTTATACAACTAATTTTAGCATAAAATATATTTGAAATTAGTGAATATCTTTGTAATTTAATGAAATATATATCTTTTATTATAAGTATGCATCTTTCAAAATATATTATCGAATAAAAAAAACATGATACAATGCCGTGTTTAATACTATTTCAAATATATTCTTAAATAAAAAATATTTATTTCAAAAATATCACAAATATTTCATAAAAAAAACATGAAAAGTGAGTAATTTAAGTATGCAATAATAATAATAATAATAATAATAATAATAATAATAATAATAATAATAATAATAATAGGTTTAGGAGGATTTTTGACAAAATAAAATGTTGGCCTCAATAAAATCTACTGATGTCGATTAAATTACAAAATTTTATAAATATATTTTAAATTTGTATAAGTACGTCAATTTTAAATATCTTCGACAAAAAAAAAAATAGGTTTAAATATTTAAGTTAAATATAACAAATAATAATAAATTTAATGATAAATATATACAAAATAAAAATATAAATCTAATAAAATTCAAAAAACTAAATATCATTCAACACATAAATTATAAAAGTATTCACTAAATCCGTATGACCACGTCATTCTAAAAATCTGCACTGTGTCGAGAAGCATTAGTTTTCAACAAAATTCATTTAAAATTTGAGCTTTTTACTAAAAAATCCTAAAATTTGAGCTTTTTACTAAAAAATCCTATTTAAAAATATCTAAATAGGGGACTAAATAATCAAAATTAATTATTACATGTCTTTTGAAGATTCAAAATTTAAATCCTAAAATTTGAGCTTTTTACTAAAAAATCCTATTTAAAAATATCTAAATAGGGGACTAAATAATCAAAATTAATTATTACATGTCTTTTGAAGATTCAAAATTTAAATCCTAAAATTTGAGCTTTTTACTAAAAAATCCTATTTAAAAATATCTAAATAGGGGACTAAATAATCAAAATTAATTATTACATGTCTTTTGAAGATTCAAAATTTAAATAATTCGTAAAATTCTAAATGAGGAAACCAATAATTGCATTTTTAAATTTTAACCGTATAATTGTCAATAATTATATTCTTAAAATTTCTGATTCAATTATTTATTAAAAATGTCTTATGAGAAGGTAGGCAAATTTGCTTACTTTTATTTTAATAAAATAAATTGTTAAAGTATATATACATAGGTCAAAAAACATAATTACAAAATATAAAGAAAATAAGCTTAACAAAATAAATTGAGTCCAACAAATTAGATTGGGCTAATAACCAACAATTAAATATGTAATACCTCTAACAAATACATGAGCGGTTGATGATCAACAGGCTTCGTGAATGTGTCAACAAATTGATTGGACGAAGAAACAAATTGATTGCCAATAACTATGATTGTAATTTCTCGTGGACGACGTGACAATAAATATCAATATGTTTTGTTCGTTCAAGGAAGGTATAATTTGCAGCTATGTGATAAGAAGATTTGTTGTCACAAAATAACAGTGCATAGGTTTTGAGGGAAATCTTGGGATAATGAAGGAGACAAGTTAACCATTGCAACACGCAAACGGTGGCAGCAAGTGCTTTGTACTCGACTTCAAAGGAGGAACATGATACAGTCGATTGCTTCTTTGAACGCCAAGAAATGAATGACTCATCAATAAATATACAATAATCGGTAACTGACTGTCGAGACAAAGGGTATGAGGCTCAATCAAAGTAACTGAAATCTTTAAGTTGAAGATAAGATTTTGTAGAGAAAAACAGTCACTGCCCAAGATTCTTCTTCAAGTAGCGCAAAACCCGTATGGATGCATGATGATGTGAGGTTAAGGGAGAATACATGTTCTAACCAAGTTGTTGGACAACATAAGTGATATATGGACGAGTTGTGGTGAGGTAAATTATATGGCCAATGAGACGACGATATTCTGTAATATCATAAATTGGTTCATCAGATTGAATGATTGAAGGTCTGCTCATGGGTGTCGAAGTAGGTTTAAAAGGCAAGAGACCAACATCAGAGAGCAAATTAATGGTGTATTTACATTGGGAAATGGAAATACTAAATTTTGTTCTTGCAGTTTCAAGGCCAATAAAGTATTTAAGGGAACCTGGGTCCTTAATTTTGAAAGAGATGTCAATATTGTGTTTGATTGTAGATATTTCAGCAAGATCATTACCAGTAAGGATAAGATCATCCACATATATGAGTATGACAATTAAGGACTTGGCATATTGCTTTGTGAAAAAGGAATGATCACTCTGAGATTGTGAGTACTTGTGGTTGCTTAAGACCATAGATAGATTTAGTGAGACAACAAACTTGATTGGGAACATTGAATTTAAGACCTAGTGGAGGTGTCATGTATACTTCTTCATCCAAATCGCCATGAAGAAAGGTGTTGTTGACGTCCATTTGTTGGAGATGTCAATCTTTAGAAGCGGCAATAACTAAGACAAGTCGAACTGTAGTTAACTTTGCCACTAGACTGAAGGTGTCAAGAAAATCAACCCCTTCAATTTGTGAATACCCTTTTGCTACGAGACGTGCTTGTGATGTTCAATTGAACCATCATATATGAATTTTGTTTTAAACACCCATTTACATCCATTGAGAGTTTTTCCAAGAGGTACAAAAGCGATGATCCAAGTATTATTATCTTGGAGGGCAGTCATTTTAACATTCATTGCCTTAGTATAAGATGTGGGCTCATCATTCGAAGAGATAGCCAAAATAAAAGATTTATGGTTAAGAGATAGGTTTTGAAATGAAAAAACAAATGACAAAGGATACAAAATACCTAAATTTTATGATGAAGTAGGATGCTTAACCTTTGGACAGTCATAATCAATGAGACGATCACATGGTTTACAATATCGTTGAGATTTGGGAGGACCAACAATATCAGATGTGTCCTTAGGAACAAAGCTATAAGTGAGATAATGATTACCTTCATTTGCCGAGATAGACAAAGTATCGATTAGACCAACATCATTGTTATTGGCACAAGGTATAACATTTGGAATATTGGAAAGAACAAAAGGTAAATACTTTGAGGAAAATATAAAGTTATAATCAAAATTGGTGTTATATAAGATGTATCAATTGAAATTGATTTTGGAGAAAAATTAGAATAAGGAAAAATACTTTCGTAAAAAATGACATTCCTAAAAATGAGAATTTGTCTAGAATTAATGTCAAGAACAATGTAACATTGTGTCATTTTTATATCCAAGAAACACACACTTAGACGCCCTTGGATCAAGTTTACAACGGTGATTAGTCAAAGTTGAAGCAAAATAGAGTCTACCAAAGACTTTAAGATCAACTAAAACATGATGCTTACGATGAAGGATCTCAAAAAGAGATTTATCACAAATATAGGTGTGGGTAACTTGTTCATAAGATACACAACATGACTATTAACATAAGACGAAATATACTTGGGTAAATTAGAATGAAACAAAATAGGCATATCAACATTTAAAATATGTATATGTTTTCGTTCAACAACATAATTTTGTGGTAGCGTTTTGACACAAGAAGTTTGATGCAAAATACGAAGGTTATTATAAATTTGTGGCATCATAAATTCGGATCCATTATTTGAACGAATCATTTTTATTTTGGAATCAAATAGTGTTGAGGCAAGAGCAACAAAAATTTGAACAAGTTGTCTAGTTTCTCCTCTATGTTTTATGAGAAAAATCAAAGTTTGTTTAGCAAAATCATCAACAATGGTAAGAAAGTAAAAATGTCCATGAAAACAGAGGCAAGAGAGGGCGCCATATATCCAAATAAATTAAATCAAAAGACTTAACAGCTTGAGTGCTACTGAGAGGAAATGAATGTTTAGTCTGCTTAGCGATATGACAATAATCACAAACATTACTATTATTAATAAACTTTACAAAAGGAAATAACAAGCCAACAAGTTTTAGAACACTCTAGTAAGGATGACCCAAACGATATTGCCATAGATAAAAACTACAAGTGTTAACAATATGTTAACAAGACTCTAACAAAGCATTAAGATTATGATGAAAAATAGAATTATTGTTAGTGACATTTACAGACTGTGAACTACGAACATAATTGCATAATTTTTTAGCACTAGATTGACTAGATAGTTGGCTAGCAGATATAGTGCACCATGAACTTCAACATATCCAATCATTCTGGATTGTTGAGATTCTTGAATTGAACAATATGTATCAGTAAAAGTAAGAACACAATGTAATGAATCAAAAAGTTTTTGAACATAAATTATGTTGAAATAAAATTCAGAAATGAACAAAACATTGTATAAATTAGTTGATTAGATAAATGAATAGTCCCAACATAAGAAGTAATAGTAATAACACCATTGAATAGTGCCAACAAATTTAAGTTTGTTCTTTGACAATTGGGTTCGCCGCATATCCCTACTCCATTGATGATGGTTAGGACCATCTAAGGGAGGAGTAACAAGAATTGCTCCAGAATTTTCACCTAGGTGAAGATAATAGTGATATTTTATAGAAATGAGAAGTTTTAGGATTGAGTAGTGTTGTGCTATGTAATTGCTCACGATTAGGAGTGGTTGTGGAGGTAGGAGAAGACTCTACCATTAAATAAGATAATGAATACATAAATAAGAAAATGAATCATTAGGTTGATACCATGTTATGTAAAATTTAAAAATTACAATAATATTATTAGTGGAGTTCATGCAGAGTACATATCAACGCTCCAAATCAAGATGAATTTGAATGGATACTCGCGTGTGTGGATTATATTGTCATATCTAAGCATTATTGCCCCTCTTAAAACAAAAATGATAATCCTAATTGAATAATCAAGAATAATTTAAGAATTTTATTAATTTTAATTAGAATATTAAAAAAAATTAGACACAAAATCAAGATATTTAAAAATCATAATCCATTACGTCTCTAAAATTTACTATTATGAGATCTAACAAGTTTTTATTTAATGAATATATATTATCGGTATGAATAGATTTATATTAAATATACAATTAATAGAAGATATGATTATATAGTAGGATGATAAAATCAATAATATTATTATTAACTATGGTGGTAAAATTGGTTTACATGATGAATGCATAGTATTTTATTTATTTAATTTTTTCACATGAGATCAATCAATTTATATTTACTACTAAATTTGAAGTTAGTTATATTATTATTATTTTAATTGTAATCGATAACGGATAAAGTAATAACAAAAGAGTTTATTTTGTACAATAGCCAATAGGCACAAGTAGTAGTGTTGTGACATGGCATGGTGGTAGAGAAAAAGTGGAGGAAAGGATGGGAGAGATTGTAAACCTAGGAAGAGGAGGCCCGTTAATCCTTAGCACGACGATATGGTCATGCCGTTCCCACTCCCAATTGACTAAGCTTGACTCTGTTCATACTAAATGGACTCGTTTACACCATACACTCTACTCCAACGCCAGATTCGTTTGCCTTTTCTCAAACAATAAAAGACAGGTAGTAGGTTTTTGCAATTCATTCATTCGCATACATATATCTATTTAATAATAATAATAATTCAACTTCAGTTTAGGGATGCGATTTAGGGATGAATTATTTTCCGTTTTCTTTCTTGACAGTGTTGCGTTTGTGTATTATAGTTTTAACACACATATTACACTCTATCTCTTTAGCCTAGAATGGCATTTCAAATGGATAAATAAATTAGTTTAAGGAGTTTATTGTTCCTACAAAATGAGAAGAGTCAATAAGAGGTCGCAAAAGACTTATCCTTGTAGAAGAGATAGAAAAGGGCTAATTAGATAGGAAGTTATGTCACCTTGTTCCAAAACTCCAAAACAAGGTCAAATACTCGCCGGCATTGAGAATAGGTAACTTTCGTGCCCGGAGATAATGCCAGAGCGGCAACTTCGCAGGACGCTTGAAATGTCCTCTGAAGCTGAAACTGAGGCGTTGGACAGATTGGGAGATTTATGCATCGGATAGTCGTGGTTTTGTTAGTAAATTCTCTGGCAGCAGCGCACGTGGCGGCAGTAGGTTGTGGTTGTGATTTGAAGAGAAGGAAACAGAAGACATAATTAGAGTCTCTCAAAAAAGGGATGCATAAGCATTGGAACAATATAGAAACTTATCGGGAAACTTTTCTGGTGGTTGCTAATGGTGACAGGTCACCACCGCAGCGGCTTCAGACCACACTCACCTCTATTTATAATAGCATACATAATAAATTCAATAAATTTCAATTGATATGATTTGCTAATTCCAATCCTGATCTATGATTCTAATCCTAACATTAAATAAATGGATTTGATTCTTTGATTCTAATAGTTTCTATATGCAATTCATTGTTACAAGACTCTTAGATGTGCAGGTAATCCTATAATGCAATGCCAATCTTTATTATTTGTTCCTTTACCTCTAATATTTGGAAGATCCCGTTGTTAACCGAACTGGTTTGGCTTTTTATTTAGCTTAATACATTCTGCTAGCTTCCTCATGTTGCACGGTATTAATTTGCATAATGATAACTATAAAAATTGTATTATGCACTTTAGTTTGTGAAACAGAAACAATTTTCACTATTGTTTATACTGATAGTGTCATGATTAGTCATGCTTATAAATTAGTTTGTCATGGTGTGTAGTCTTTGATACCTTGCAAAGCTGATATGAGGGAGATGAAGCTAATAAGTGAATTTCGATTGCAGGAACAAGCTAGAAAAGCATTAGAAGGTGCACTAAGTGGAAAGAAAAATGAATTTGAGAAGTGGGGCAAAGAAATAAAAAAACGAGAAGAGCTGGGAGGTGATGCCGGCGGTAGTGGTGGAGGAGGTTGGTTTGGGTGGGGTAGATGGTTTGGGTGGTCTAATGATGATAATTTTTGGCAAGAAGCAAAACAAGCTAGTCTTACTATACTCGGCATCATTCTCATAGTAAGAAATTTCCTCATACTACTTTCAATTATTTTGTTGATTGTCATGAGTCCGTAATTAATTAATATTAATATTATTAGAAAAAAAACACTATTTTACCTGCTCTCTCTTCATTTGCAGTATCTCCTAGTTGCAAAAGGTGATTTGATCCTTGCCGTCATCATCAATCCATTGCTGTATGCACTTCGGGGTGTGAGAAATGGATTTGGCCTCACAACATCAAAAGTCATGAAAAATACTTCTAACGGTGATCAGCCTGATTTTGATTTGAAGAAAGGTTACAAGAGTGCTTCTGCTAAAGAGAACGTTGTAAGAAAATGGGGTAGTGATTAGTGGATAACTTGTTTGTCACAGGTTTGGCATCGTCACATTTAGAGCAGAATGTCATTTATATTACCCTTCATTGTTGGTTCTACATCACCTTAGCTCCATGCTGTATTTTAGTGAGGTGATTATTGCCGTAACTCAAAAGGTTTTTTCTCCCCTTCGCATCTGAATGAATAACTTTTGCTTTCTCTTGCAAAATCTGTTTTACAAGCTTGCAATTGGTAAGGAGATTGTATCTGTAAAAGAATGAGTAGAGTTATTAGGTTAAATGGTGGTTGCTTTGAAATTATTATTATTAGTAACTGTATCTTGATTTGTTTTCTGTTGTTTTATCAAATTTAGTTGAAAAACAACATGAATGCTCATGAGATTACTCTACGGCCTGATACACTATTGTGGTATACAAACACCTAAAAAATTAACCAAGAAAGATGCAGGGTGCTTCCTTTCTTAGTAATCCTAAAAGGGTTTTTTTCTTCTTATTCTTTATGGTCCTTAGTTAGTTAATTATCTTGAATACAATCCTTAAATGGAGTAGTCACTGTAGTCTGTGATTGAATTATTTGTTCATCTGAGCTGTGTCAGATAATCTTATCAGTTAACATTTAAGACCATCTTCTGCCTTTATGGGTTTTGGTTTTCTCTATGAAACACCGGGCTTCACCACGAACAACAAGGATATACCAGATAAATTGAGCTGGCCTGAAAGCTGGAATTTGCTTATTTTGAGACATAGAAGGTGACGTAATTAACTGATTGGTTTATTGTTATCACGAACCAAGTCCATCAATAATTTAAACTGTTTGGTGAAGGTAACGAATGATTTTATTCTTTTATAGCAATCTCTATAAGTTGAAGTTAATCATGGATAGATACATGAAAAAAATTTATACTTGATATCATCCGAGTTCTTAAGATGCTAAAATTGGTTATTTACATTATAATGTATATGTTTAGGAAATATTTGTTAAAACTCATTTTTTTTGGGAAAGCAATAAAACATGAGAATTACTTAATATACAACAAAATGTGTATTGTTGATATGGTTGAGCAGTTTTTATGTAACTAACCAATTTCGCACCATAAAAATATGTGGAATAGTTTTTCTTACGTTAATATTTGTTTCTGTCCTTTCATTGATACTGTATTAAATAGGTAAACATCTTATGAAATTTGTAAACATCTTATGAAATTTGTAAACATTATACACGGACACAAACTTAAACATCGTAGTCAAACGAGTCTCAACAAAAAGCTACCGAACGGCCACATGACATGATACCTTTTTTTAAATGATCATAGAACGATTCTATAATGGTAACGTGCTTTCCTCTATCCTCGTTATTTTTCCAACCTAAGTGACATGGACATGATGATTTAATAACTCAATCCTTCCAATAAGAGTGATCGGAACATTTTATTTCCTTTCAACAGCTGGCAATTTATTGTTTAGTAAATTGTCAGGAAAATGCCAGAATGTGAGATTGCAATCAATCTCCCACAGTTCAATGTGTGTTTCATTGGCTTGTGTATATTTTATTATATATGGACCTACATAAACTCAACGGGTCATATTTTAAAAATATAAATTTTCTTCTTTTGGTTACATTTCAAGATATAATGTTCTCTCTAATTCTATATTGGGTTTAAAATATAATATAATGTTATTTTTCCCAGCAAGTGTTACAAGAGTGACCTTCACGATGACTAGGAGGCTCTCTCTCTCTCTCCCATATTTGTAGTTGAATAATTCTGTTTTGCGGATCACCACACGACCATTTCTCTCTCTCTTTCTTTCTCTTCTTGCCTTCGATCTTGGCATCTTTTCTTTGCTGTAACATTCATCCTCTAACTTTTTCTATTCCATATTTCAATCATATATCCTTTCCCAACACAACCCTTTTGTATCTTTTTTTTCCTTACACTAGTTGGAGCATACCATTAGCTTCTATCTAGTGTCTTTCTTTTCTTGTGATCTCTCTTTGTTGCTATAGTAACTAGGTGGTGGTGGTGGTGTGTCTTTTTTCTCTTTCTGCCATTTGGGTTTTACCACCTTTGATGTCTTTGACTATTGGAGTGGTCTCCAAACTCCAATTTCAAAAACATGGATTCTGATCATGAGAAATGCAGTGATCATGAAGAAAGTGGCGATGAACGAGGGACCAGACTCAGTAGACACATGAGTGAAAGTTCCATTGCTGAAACAGAAGATGATGATGATCACGTCGATAGGAATATTGATTTGGGTCCTCAATTCACTTTGAAAGAACAGCTAGAAAAGGATAAGGTTCACTTTTCTTGAAATTCTATGTTTTGTTCATATGTTTAAAATTTATGCATTTGTTAATTGTTTTCTTCTTGAGTCCTTAGGATGATGAGAGTTTGAGGAGGTGGAAGGAACAGCTTCTTGGAAGTGTTGACATTAATTCTGTTGGAGGTAATTAATTACTCTTTCAATTGCTTCCCTTTAAAATGACATTGACGATTCGATTTCAATTTCTGTTTTTTCCATTTTATGGCAACAAAATCAATAACCATGGACGAAGAAGATTTTGAATAATCTTTCAAGAATGTGTCATATATGATATAAAAGAAAACAAACAACACTCTGTTCAAATTCAATATTTTAACAAACTCTAATGGTTTGTTCTAGTATATGAAACCTACATACTAATATGAACACCAAACACGACACTGACACGTCAACACTGATATTAATTTGAAAAAATTAATTAATTGAATGCAATCAACGTGTATTAGTGTCAGGATATGGACACGTGTTGGGACCCAAGTCTTTTAATATAAAAAACATTGAACATTTTGAGTGGGATTACATTTAGCTTATGTTGGAGGTAATATATTTGCAATAGAATTTTAACTAATATTTTGATATGTTTATGAAATGAATATTAAAGAAACCCTGGAGCCAGAAGTGAAGTTCCTGAGCCTTGCAATAAAATCAGCAGGTAGAGATGATATAATTCTTCCAGTACCAGAAACAGGAAATCCTAATGGTTTATGGTTTACTTTGAAAGAAGGTTCTCGTTACAGTCTAGCGTTCACTTTCCAAGTCAACCATAACATCGTTTCAGGTCTTAAATATACCAACACTGTTTGGAAAACTGGTATCAAAGGTAAGTACATTGCTTCTCTTCTCTCACTCAACTCATGCCAAACTAATTTATTAGTAGTTTTTTGGATGATTATAATAATCATAATAATCTTATTGCTGAGTTTTGTTACAGTTGACAGCACTAAAGAAATGATTGGAACATTCAGTCCTCAAGCAGAACCTTACACACATGAGATGCCTGAAGAGATAACACCATCTGGATTATTTGCTAGAGGGGCATACTCTGCTAAAACTAAGGTACTACTTCATATATCATAATGTTTTCTTCCTGATTTTTATGTTCCAATCATTATATAAAATCGATATGATTTACATTTATGACATTGAGAAACCGAAAAAGAAAAAGGAATAACTATTTCAAAGTTTATTTAACAATGTTAGACTGTTAGTTAATTAGTTTCATACTTTCATTTTATTTTCTTTAGTGTTTTACATTAAAAATAAATACATTTTCCATAAGCGGTTTATCACATTTCACATATCTTAAATTAAGTGAATATTATTTTTAAAATAATGGGAAAGTTAGTTAAAATTTATTTATAATTAAGTTTTTACTACAAACTTATATATTTGACTTTGAATGGAGTACTATTAGATTCTAAGTTTTTTTGTATGTGCCCATTTTTCATTTATATGCCATTTTCGATTTTCAAAAAACATAAGCTATAGCTTCGAAAAAAATAACATTTAATTATTTATTTTAGATTGAAATATATTGAATAAGATGGTAAATATTTAAAGATATAGTAAGAAAAAATTAATAATTTTATAAATAAGTATATGTTCTAATACATTTCAAAGAAAATATATGTTCTAATAACTTTGTGCTTCATAATTTGAATTCCCAAGTTAGCACTAGTAACTTGTTTTTGTTGTGTTCCAACAGTTTTGGTTTGGATTATTTAGTACATTTGGTTGACTTAGGATTTTGTTTGTGGATCGGTTTTCAGTTTGTTGACGATGACAAAAAGTCGTACTTGGATATCAGCTACACTTTTGATATTCGGAAGGAGTGGCTTTAGAATTCAATGAATCAATCATCATGAGCTGAAATCTCCTTCACTCTTTTACTTTCTTATTGCTTTTCTGTTGTTTATATTTTATTTCTAATCCTGTCTGAGACCAGTATAATCTTAACAATGACGAGAGGATTTTCATGAAGAAATCAAAGTGACGATTTTCATTTGGCAGATAATAAAATTGACTATGCCTCTCTGTTCTCACTCTCTGTCTTTCTCTTTTGATTAACACTTGTTGGCTAATTAAAACTACTACTCATATTACTATCTTTAATTAATTAATTAATAATAATTATCCATATTTTCAAACTTCACAAATCAATTTGATTTTGCCAAAAACTATATACAACTGAATTTTATTTAATTAACATAAGTTGCGCTGAATTCATTTATAAGTATAAATATCTACTTTTATATAATTAATAGAAATAATTGTGAATTCGAGTTCCAATTTTCACTACAGCATATATTCACATTCGATGTGCCTCAATTTTTATTTTATTTTATAGGATAATGTTTAAGAACATATTGGTTTATTATAAACTATTTGAAAATTTTAACGTTTCTTTATATTTGTTTTCTTCTTTTTTTTTTTTGTTAGCCTTTTTTGTATTTTTAATTTCTAAAACACCTTGTACTAGGATTTTATCCATTTATTTATTAGCCGTTCAAAAAAATTAGGACATCTACACAAAATAATATAAGCTTACAACATATTGAGTGAAAAAATCACTAATCTTGACATAAAAACATTATGTAACAGAAAATAAAGAAGGGTGAAAAGGGTATGATAGAGTGTAGAGATGTTAGATAAACAGAATGAAAATAAAATAAGAGCATTAAGAAAGAAAGTGCAATTGGCAAATTTTTTTATCGAGATTACTAATTAATAAAGTTGCCTATAAAAATAATAGTTAATAAAGTAAAACATTATCACTGTGGGGATAATTGCCCCCATTAACTTGTACGTAGTGGATCCTCCATTGATCTCTAATTATAACGGTAATTTACTCGCAACATTAGATAATTAGTTCAAGGATATTTTTGTTTTTTTTGTTTTTTTAACCCTCGTGTTTTAAAAAAACAGTGTAGAATTTAGTTGAGTGATAAATAAAATTTGATAAAAAATTATTTAAATTTAAATTTAAATTTTTCTAAATAAATTATTTTTAATTAAAATTCATTAATCACCGAATACAATTACTAGTTCAATGATATTTTTTAAAATAATAACAGTAAATATATCAAATGACATTTGCTTATATTTGATTTTCTTTATAAATATTTTGATTCCATCAAATAGACACATCTTTTTAATAGTGATCTAAAATAGTATCAAATATCTGTAAATAAATTCTAGTAAAAGACGTATCTTTAAATAAATTATTTATAAATACAAATCAAAAGATAATAATTTAAAAGTGATATAAGTAGTATTAGTTAGATAAAATAATTACAAAATTAATTAATATAATATTAAAAATTTTAAAAATAATTTATTTTAGGATATTTTTTTATAAAAAATAATACTCATCGTAGAAATGAGAAAAGTGCCATAATAATTATCGCATTTTAGAAGAAAAATATATTTTAAAATAATTGTCGTTTTCTATGTTTAACGCAACTTCAATTTTTTTGTTTACCAATTCTACTCTTTACTTAATGATATATGGACCACTCTCAATTTATTAAATCTTCATTTTACATGTGTGATAATTGGAATAAATCAATAATTTATAGTAAAATTATTCTTTTATCTTTTTCATTTATTTTATTTTTTAATCTATTTGAGATTATCAAATACGATAATTATAATAAAATGGAGGAAGTGATATTTATATTAGTCAAAGGATAACATTCAAGTTAGGCCTCTTATATCTCACCGTTTGAATATTGAAGTTTAAAAGATTCTATGGTGAATGACATGTTTTTTTTTTTTAGTAATGGGGCGCTTTAATTGGAGTTTTTGGTTTTTAAATTTTCAAGATTTATTCTGAAAACGATATATATGCTGATAAAATAAATTGAAGTTATCTTTTAACTTATTTTGAAAACAATTTTTTCCTAAATCTCAAACCCCAAAAATTAGTTTTATAATTATTGTTTTAGCTTTAACTCTAACACATTTCACCATTGACTTTCATTTCGACTATCACCAAAAGCTACTCTAACTATAGTCAAACTATAGTCTTATCGATCACCACTCTAACCACTATCAATCATCTATGCAGTTCTCTAGTCATTGTTTACCATCACTTTGACTACATATAACTACACTCCAACCACAGCTAACTACCACTTTAATCCAACCATCTATTACCACATTTAACAATCATCACTTTTAAACTATAATTAAAATTATTACTTAATTATAAATTTGTAATTTTTAAGTTGTTTTATGAATTTAAAAGATAAATTTCTAAAACAATTGAATTACTTTTTTCAAACTATATTATTTTTCTATTCTTAATTATTTTTAATTGTCATTATTGTGTCAAATATTTTTTTTATTAAAAAATAAAAATTTACTTAATATTAAAACTCAATTTCAAAAACAAAAAATGATTTCGGTTTTGAAAATTTTAACACATACTATAGAAAATCACCTAAACAAAGTTTATACTTCTCAAGTGTGTCACGGGTAATTTTTTGAAGTTTAGTCATTTTAAAACAAAGCATGTACGGTGGTCGATCGATAAATGTGGTCGACTATATGATCCACCTGTTAAAGTCATTAAATGAAAAGAATAAAAGAGTGGATTTAATTAGACTGCGAAAATATGAGTAAAGTCCATCCACTCAATTCACCAACAAAAAGTCAATTGACATCTCTCTGCCCTTTTTTATAAGTATCTTAATTTTGTTCACATTAAATATAGTTGATAAATTAAATTAATAAATTTCTTTTATGCCTAGATATTTTTAAAGCGTCTTTTGTATATACTTAATTTTAATTTTTTGTATTTAAAAATAAGTTGATAATATTAAATAAGGATATGTTTGGAAAGAAAAGAAAATAATGTATATTGTAAATTGTATAAGAGTTTATATTTATGGACTACATTTTTTCTAGAAAAAGGTTATAACTAAAAACAACACAAAATGATAAATTAAAAACAACACTAAAATAAAATAAATAATGTCTCATCGCATACATTGTCACTGCCTCACCTTACCGTTGCTAGAGTGAGAGAGATCAACAACGAGACGCAAGAAAGACAACAATGGCGAAGATAAGATACCGCAAAGAGTGCTTAATATAAGAAAAATTGTAATCTCCGTTATAACAAAATGATACAGATTAATTTCACTGTCCATTAATTGTTAGACCTTTTTTTATACTCCGTTAATGTAAGATTTGTATATTTACTAAAAATTCAACTACAGTGAATAAAACATTTAATGTTAGAGTATGTTTGAAATAACATTTAATGTTAGAGTATGTTTGAAATAACATTTAAAATTTATAACATTAAATAAATTCTTTTCTTTTACTCAATTAATTAAATTCACTGGTCTTTATAATTTCTTTTTATATTCAACGACAAGAGGGAATATTTTTTCATTTTTTTTGGGTTAGTTAGAAAAAAACTTGCCACGGAGTATGTGTGGATTAGGTGGATGAAATAATTAGGTGCCTGGGGTCCAACGTTACTAATTGGAATTGGATCGTTCCTACCCCAACTTTATGGCAGTACTTTTCTAATATCTATAAGGTCATACCAATAACAACAGTATTCTTTAATATATATAATGATCTCATTAATCATCGACCAATACGTATTGCTCATTTATTTATAATTAAATAATATTTCATTTAAAATGAAATGTTAATATAATGATAGTTGAAATATTGATGTATTTAATTAAAATTTTATTTTATATTTTTTTGAAGGGGTATTTTTTACTCATCAATATCTTGTAAATCTAATTTTCTATTGGCACTAACATCTATCCATTCATTCAACAATTGTAACAAGAAAAGAGATAGATATTAATCAATTTGATGTCAATGACATAATTAAGTACGTAATAAATAATTCCGATGATGAACGAAATTGAGAGATGAATTAAAATTCGGAGGCGAACCTTTTGACGAATAGGGAGAGAAGAGATAGAAATAGGTTGGAATCTTCGTAGAGAGCTAAACGAGTTTCACATGATACTAGACAGAAAAATTAGAAAAACTCTAGATCCAAATGATTCATATAATACTTTCATTCAAGGTGCAAACACAAATAAAAATTAGTAAACCACATGAAATTTGTAAGGCACAAATTCTATTGAAGAAAAAAATTTGGGAAATGACGTTTACTAAGAAGTTGAATATCGCGGGATGGAGACGTTGAATCGAAGCTCATACACTAGAAATTTGAACGCTGAAGGTCGAGAATGTTGTGAAGCTCATACACGAGAATTACAAATACAACAAATTTAAAGTTATGGTTAAGATGCAATAGCGCGCGTGACGGTGTGCCGATTGAGGTTTAGTGGGGGTCGAAATTGAAAAAATAAGGTTATGAGATTATGTTTGGTAGGCATGATTGTGATTAGATTCTTTTTTACCTTTTCCTATTTTACTTTTCATCTATTTTAAAAAATTGAACAATTTTAATGGACATTAGAAAAATCAGCCAATTTTACTTTATTTTTTATAACTAAACATAATAATTTTATTTTTTCGGAGACTTTTATGGTACATTTAAAAATTAATATATTTTGATATTATCAAATTAAATCGCTAATAATTTAACAATGTCATATTGTATGAGTTTGACCATATTTTAAATTTATTATCATCAAATTTTTAAGTTTTATCTTTTGAAAATATTTTTAATAATTTTAATTAAAGTGAAAATAAAATAATAAAAACAATTTATTAAATTACTTAGATTCAAATTTAATAAATAAATGTATCAAAACTTTTAATTTAACTAATTAAATAGATATTATAATTATGCTCAAGTGGACAAATTAAAGAAAATGATTCGTCAAAATAAAATCTTAGAACTTTACTTATCTATTTTGTTTAAAATACAATTTTACTTTATTTATATAAAAATTAAAACATAGATCTGACAGATGTAAACTTTGCAGCAGAATTTACTACTAAACATTACTTGCACGTAAGTTGTTAGGAAAAAGTGAATTTTGCTCCGAAAATATAGTCGATGCATATCCGTAGCAAATAAAAATTATACCTACCATGTTACATACGGATTTTGAAACCGAAAGAAATATAGAAAATATTAATGTATTACTCGCAGAAAAATTCGCAGATTAAATACTAATTTCAAATAATGAGTGTCAATTATAAGAAGGAAAATAAAAACATCAATACCTATAAATTTATTTACTATTATTATTTTTTGAATACTCTTAATAATATATCATTCATAAAAAAATGAGACACGACAAATATTAAATGATGATAAAAAATTATTTAAACAATAAATATATCTTAACATTACAATTATTTTCTTATAAACTAAATCAATACTAGCAACCTAGTTACAAAGTAAAATTTAAAAATGAAAATAAAAATGTGTTTAGAAACTAAAGGAAACCTAACTTTTGTTTTTGAATGTTACACTATACACCTAAGAAGAGCCGGAGCAAAGAGGCATAATACGGTAGAAACAACGAAGGACGTTGTAAGAATGCAAGACACAAACCTCGGCAATAAACGGTGTTTCGGTTTGAAGATCTTTTTGTATGCAATCTCAAGAGCAACACACACACCATGGATAAGAAAAAAACACATTGAATCCCAACATGGTTCCCAAACCTGCCACGTGGCCTTCTCTCGCTTAATGTAATAGAACATCATTTCGTGCATCAACCCCGACACCAAAAATGTTGCTACAGCAGCAGGAAGTGGGGCCCACTTTCTCCCTATGACTTTACTACTTGCTTTTACCATGGGTTCATATACGGTGGGGTGTAGGATACGCGAGACCATGATGTTCCACCTTTTCCCCCAAAAATCTTGCACCGATGTGCTTAGATAAGGTTTATTAAAAGGTTCCTCCAACTCTACTTGGATTAGATACCGAACAATTATATGAATCATTGAAATAAACATCTCTATTCCGGTGTAAAGGTGGAGAGAGTATAATGACTTCAAAATTAATGGATGTAAATTTTCTTTGTATTTATTGAGTGGAATAAAAACATAGTATGTGAGAATGGCCATGACTAACAACTCAAACCAATTTCGAGGCACAACTTTTATTTTATTTAGATTTATTTTTTTATTGTTATCATTTTGGAATTTAATGGGAAGGGAGGCAAGGAGGAGAAAATGAAGGAGATTGTGAGGAGGGTTTGATGAGAGAGGACCTTTAGAAAAGACAAAGAGAAGAAGCTTGAATGTGGAAAGCCAAGCAAGGAATAATGAACAACTTCCTCCAAGATGAATGGAGGTGAGATTCACGGGGAGAAGGAAAATAATTATTATTGGTGGAAAAAGAGCTACAACTCTTACTTTGCCTTTGGGAATCACCTTCCCTATTTTGTAGATATAGCAAAACAATGTTGTTGCTATGCTCCATACCTTGATGAAGTTGTGTATTTCTCCTTCTATCATCTTACTCTCTAGAATTAAATGTCAATTTACTAGAAACATCTAAAACCCTAGCTATATATATATTGTGGCAAACGAGTTAGATCGACCAATTCATGTACGTATATAAATTTTAATAGTTTATATTTCGCATGTGTTAATAAATCTTCTATAGAGTAGGTGCCGGTCTTTAGGGTTAAATATATAAGTGTGTTTCATATCAACCTCTCAAAAACATTTTAAGAATGTATTTTAATTAATTTTAATAAAAATTAAATTTTATAAAAATAAAAAGTAAAAGTAAATATAATATTTTATTAAAATTTATCAAAAATAGATCTTAATCATATTAGACAATCTCTAAATATATTTTTTATTTTTATAATTTTTTTGAATTTTTAAATCCTGTCCCACGTAAATTTTGTTCTATTTCAAGGTTGTGCATGTTTACTTTTATAGCGATTAAATATAGGAACTAAAAACACTGACTTTTGAAAAAAATTAAATAAAAATATAGAATTAATGTAAAAGACTAAACTTACAAAATTATAATTCGCAAAAAAAAAATTTACTTTGTATTGGTGTTTTTTAGGAGAACTTTGTATTGGTCGATTATCAATACATTATATTGTACTTTTAAATAATTTGTTTATGCCTTTCAATAAGTTTGTATATATTTACTGTGGGAACCCAGCCAAGATTTCATTAAATGCAAGGTTGGAATTTTATTTCAACATCCAACAACCATGTTTTTTACATTCAGTGCTTGTCTTCAACATGGTGTCAACCATTTTAGAAGCCAACTTATGAGAAATGCAAGAAGTCAATCATATTCAAGAAATCGCATGGCATTTCTAATGTGTTCATATTACACATATACCCGCAGGGGTTGGGTTCTAGAAAAAGGGGTAGCCCTCCATAAAGTAATTCATATGAAATAAATATAAATATAAATAGTAACTTAAAAATTAATATATTTTAAAATTATATATAATTATTATTTTTGTTTATATTTTATTATAAAATAATAGTTAATGAACTGGAGCTTGAATTCTTATCTATAGATTGTTTATATTTAATATTTGATAATGTTTCGAATATGATCACCTTCATTTGATATCATTTATATGTGTAATTATTCTATTAACAATGTGAAGGATTTAAACCAATCAACATAAAGACAACTTATAAAAGGGAGTTTTTATGGTACGTTAAATTAAAACGAATTAAAGTGTTTTGATATTTTTGTTCTATAAATTAATAATCATCGTTATGTTTCAAATACTTGTTTTATGATTTTTGTATTTTAGAAAATATTATTTCATAAAAAAAACACCATTTCATTGTTATATATATTATATTAATTTTCTATATTTTATCACAAAAAGAAATTCAATATTTAGTATTATGAGGGATAAAATTTTAAAAAAATAACTTTTTTTGACCAAAAATCTAACGAAATTTTATAAAGGTACTAAAAATAAATATTGAAATTTTATAAGAATTAAAAACTTATTTATCTCTATTTATTTTAAATAAAATCTTAATAATTGTTGTTCTTAATAGAATAGAATATATAAGATCATTAATTCATTGCATGATCACATAAGACCTTTTTATTAATTAGAAAGTTTATTTTTTTTTGGAAGTTTAAAGTGTTTGTTCGGCTTTATTGTTGGGCCAATCCGGATTATATCAATCCAAATCAAACTAATTAAAATAATTAATTTATTATTCTTCCACTCAAATGGCAATAGTCAATTTCTATAAGTATATGAATTTTAATATTAGAATATAAATTGAGATAAGAACTAGTAAGCCAAAGATAAGTAAACTTAGCAAAAATATGTTCGACCGTAAACTAATCATATATTGTGATTAATATTTTCATTTAATGCATAAATTACCATTTATTTATATTAATTCTCTTTTACTAATAATATTTATTTATATTTTTTTCTCATAAATTCCCTTCAATAATTATATTGGAGACATCTCATACACTAATTATTTAAACCCAACCACATGCATTTTATCAAAGACAATTTTTATTAAACTAATGATTTTATTATGATTGTTATTCTAATAATGATTACACTAAAAAATGCCTCTACAATTTTTTAGTTAAATTCATTTAAAATATTTTTTTATCTATGTGAGTTTAGTGATGAACTAAAACACATTAAGTGGCAGAGAAGTGAATCAGTTGCATCTTTAACATATCAAATATTCCTTTAAATTTTTACCATCTGACATGCACTTATAAAACAATTCATTTCAAATCTTTCTAATATATATATATATATATATACTTTGCAACCAACCTTACAAGACTCTTAAAGGTGGCGTCAATTTTTGTCATTTATTAAAAGTGAAGGGACATTAATCCTTGTAAGTTGTTTTCTTTATTCTTTTTTTTTTTTAATTGTGGTATTGAGATTTACCATTTTTGCCCCAAATTTTGTTATGTTTTTATATTTGTGCTTGTATCAATGCTTGAATTGAAAATTATTGATGTAAAGAATTTAGCAACGAAATTCGCACACACTATATGTAGAGAATATGATATCTTAAATTCGAATAAGTGTCTTAGAATTTCAAATGTCTATGCAGTTATCCTATATCATGCATTTACAAGAAGACTACTCCCTTTTTTGCTTATTACAGCAAAAATTGCAACTACTATCCAAACAATTATTGATATAAGAAGAGAGAGAAAACATTTATGTTTTCAATTATATATATATATATATATATATATATATATTATATGGTAGGTCCCAATTTTTAATTTTGATCTTTATTAATATGTAATGTACCTAGTACGAGCCATATCCATCATATTATATGGTAGAGGCAATTTGTTTGTGAGAATTTTTCATTTCATTTTACTTTTCTATTCAAGTTTTGATTTTCTAATTAAATGAATTAATTAAGTTTTAAAATATCATTAAATCTTTGTATTGGTAAATGTTTATATCTCATAGCGATAAATACTATATAAAAGTGCACAAAATTAAATTGTTCTCTTTAACAAATACTTTTGATTTTTTTGGGTGTGTTGGACATGAGTTACTTTTTTTTTAAAAAAATAGGCATGAGCTACTTACTTGAACATACCCTATGTATTATTTTACTCTACACACGAAATTATATTTTAAATAAATATAATTTTGATCTTTATTTTATTTAATATTTATTTATGTCTTTTTATTTTGTTTTTATCTTTTATGAATGGTGTATTTTAATGATAGGTTTGCATTTGAAAAAATTATCTGTGCATACTTTGAAATATATGAAAACCATCATTTTTATTAAGATTGTTTAATTAGCTTTACCATTGATTCAAAGATTTAATTTCAATAGTTCATAAAATAATTATATAGTTGTTTGAAAGAGTTCCAAATAAAATGACTAAAATACACTACTTATAAAAGATAAAAAAAAATCAAAATAAATATTAAGTAAAAGATAATTATTAAAATTATATTTAACTTTGTAAATATAATGATAATTTATACTTAATTGTTGAAAATGATGATGATATTAACCAGACATTATTTAAAATGATTGTGATATTAATGAGAGTTAGTTGGTGTGATTTGAAAAACACTGCCACATAAGATGGACGACACACTAGTGTTGTTTATAACGTAAATATATATGTCGACTGAAGTGGGTACGAAGGGAGGTCCCAATTTTTTGAAGAGTTGAGAATAAATTGATTTTTAACTCAAAAAAAATATATATACTTAACTATATTTATTAAATTTAAATTCCAATACATAAATGTACATAAAACCTGTTTACACTATAGTTTTCTTTTCTATTAATTTTGATTATGATTTAGGTGAGGAACACATCATTAAATAGTAATGAAAGTGAAGATAAAGTTTCCAATAAATTTGATATTTAGGTGGGAGACCCCATCAATTCTTCAATAAATACAAGGTTTATTTCAACCACCTACCCTTTTTGACTTTCAATATGACGTGGATACGATATTTACAAAAAATATACTGACAAAGCGGATTTTGTACAAAATATTGGACTGAAGAGCGACGAATATTAACTAAAATATTATAGTTGAAATTCTTAAAAATTAAATAGTTTTTTTTAGAGTTTCATATAATTCATATATAATAGACAAATTGAATTGCTAACTAAAGTATTAGAGGATGTTCGAGATTAATTAATTTATCCTTATTTAATATTAAGTAGTTTATCTATATATAAAATTTATTAGTTTTATTATATTTTATTAATATAAATTGTAAGAAAAGGGAATAAAAAAGGTACATAAGAGATATAGTTATTATATATAAAAAAATTAATAATATATAATTATTATATATAAAAAAATAAAAACAATATAAGGGATGTTGTGAGCTTAGCCACTCATCCGCCGATGAGTACGAAAAATCTTTTGTTATATAATTTTAATAAGATAAACTAATTATTCAATTCAAAATATAAAAATATAGCCAAATTTTAAAAAGTCAGAGTTATATTGAATAACTGTAATAAATAAACTCAAATATATAATATAAAATAATCACAAATTTCACTAAAATAATAAATAAATAAATAAATAAATAAAATACCTCAAATACTCCTACTTCCTATTTCAATGCTTATTATCTTCAACACGATGGAGAAACAATTGGCAGTCTAATATAACTTCATGGTGCAGAAATCACATGCCATTTCTAATATAACTTCATATTCACTCGACACATCAGCACTCGGTGAAATCCTTCTATATGATTTTAAAATTTATGAAGACCGAGAGATAATGAATCCGTTTCTTTAAAAAAAATTAAAATAGTTTATTTTAAAATATAACTTTAAGTGTTTCTCATCTATTTTTTACGGTATTTTTTTGGATAATCAAATATAAAAAATGATTAAAATATAAAGTAATATTTTTAAATATCAAAATTATTTTAAATAAATTTAATTCTTTTAATTATTTATAAATATATTTTTATAAAAATCATTTTAAAAAATATAAAATTAAAATCACTTTTTAAAATTTTTAAGAAACGAACTCAATAATTATCTTCTTTGTGCTTTATTCGCCCAATATTTATTTATAATAAAAGTTGATATATTTCAAATATATAAATACTTTTTTTATAAGTAAAAACAAATGAAGTATAATTTATTGTTATTAATATAATTGACTGTTCATTAAGCCAACAATTAAATGTCTATAATTAAGCAATGGAAGATACAATCTTTTTTAATTAATATTATCTCTATCTTTAATTATAAATATCTATAGATAAAACATTCTTAATATAAGTCTCTTTTAAATTTATTAGATGTATAGATTATTATTTTTTAAATATAAACTTATTTAATACTATTAATTTGTTTTAAAATATAAAAAATTATTGTTGAGTATATCAATACACAAAAGATATTTTAGTCATTTTTTTATATAAAAATGATCACATTAATTACACAACCTACTTTTTTTAATAAGAGTGAAATTTGTAATAAAATTTATAATTAGGAACAAATACAGTATTATATATATATATATAAGAAAAATATTTAAAGTAAAAATTTAATTTTAGAAGTTGTGCATTTTTCTTTAAAATTTAAATTTTTTATTTTTTTTCTATATAATACTTGTATATATATATATTTTTTTTTTTAATTCCTTAATAAATGTCTTTAGAGAATTTGTTAGTCTGACCCATAATATATATAATGACCTAATTTATAACGGTCCAGTTAAAAAGCAAAATCCAACGTACATTTCATCAAATAGTTAATGCTACATTGATATTTCAACTAATATTGAGTAAATTGTTGCTCCCTATGGTCCAAGAAAAACTAGTAAACAACAAAACTAACGATTTATTTTCAGTAACTTTTTAGATATCTTTTCAAATGTACCCAACCCAACAAAGAATTTGTGATGCATATCCACTGCATCCACTAATATTAGAAAAGATAAACATTTAAATGATGGCAAAAAAGTCTTTAAGTAATAAATACGTATTAAGAGTTCTGATTTTTTCTTATAAATAGGATAAAAAAAATTTCAAAATTTTTCAAGTATCAAGGATAGACAAAATCTCAAATTAATTTTTTATTTATTATAATTACAATAATATTTTTTCTTTAAACAAGAACTTCGTTGTTTTATGACTGATCTTATTTATTTACTGACACATGACAACTGAATCATTCTCAACGGTCAAATGAGTTGTCATTAATCTTCTTGAAGTCTATAAATTAAGCCTCAAAATGAAGAACATATCAGAACTTGTAGTGCAAAGCAATACATCACTCATACAATCATATTCAAATTCTCTTGAGCTTCTCAATCATTCTTAAGTTTCAGTTATGTTCTTAACTTAATATTAGAATCAAATTTACTGAGTTTTAAATCCTATAATCTATTCTCAAACACGAGTTGATCGCACTTAGGTTCTATCAATATCTATATCATCACTTTATAACTCAAGACTATATTGTTGAAATAGTTTGTGTAGTTTGTAAAAATTCTTTTATGTTTAAAAGGTAATGCGTAAAAATCCTTTTTGAAAGAGTGAAAGGTAACTTGTGGAAATAATTTCTAGGTGGAAAGATAGTATGTTGTAACAAATCAAAATTGATCTGTACAAGCTGTGTGCAAAACCAATAACGATCTTGTTTCTATTTACTTTTTATCTTCTAATCAGATTTTATATAGATAAGTTAAAATTACATGTTTTCACTAACAAAAAACGTTCTTCGTTTATAATCAAGATCAATCTTGAGTTAAATATTTTAAATTTTGACATGAATTTTTGAAAAGGGATAATTACAATTCAAACAACCTTTCCTGTAATTGGCATTATTACTTCAATTTTTGGATTTCATTTATAAGAAAAATTTGTTATTTTTAAGATGTAATTATTGTTTAAATGATGTTTTTTATCCTCATTTTCATATTTGTCTTTTAAATATAAATGAGTATATTTAAAGTCTCACACTTTTCTATAAAAAAATATATTTGTAAAAGTATTCAAAATATGGTAATAATTATAAATAAGTTCATTGGCATTAAAATGTTTTTTTTTTCTTCTTATAATTGAGAAAAAATAAAGTAATTGTTAATTTTTTTATTAGAGATAGAAGTTGAACACAGCCTCGTTATCATTTTAATTTCTATATTACTCTCTTAAACTAAACTATCTTATGACTATCTTTTATATATAGATATGAAGTGACAAATTAATGAATTTTGATTGCATCTACGTAAAACAATATTTCAGTCTAATTATATATATATAATTTGTAGGTTTAATTGCAGTTTTAGTATCTTTATTTTTGTTCATTTTTTAAAATCTTACAATTTTGGTCCTTCTTTCTGATGTTTTAACTAAAATTAAGTGATTTGAATTATTTTTAGTGACATACAATCTCATTATGTAGAACTATCTAGATGCATTAATTATTTATATGTTATTAGCTAAATTATAAAAAATGAATAATTTCATAAGTTTAAATTGAAGTTTTTAGAGGGTCTTATTGCAACTTCATTGATATTAATTAATTAACATCGTAATATAATATGTGATGTCGTTTAAAATATGTCATATCACTATTTTTTAGTTAAAAAATACGGAAGAGACCACAACAGTTGGATTTTAAAACAGATGAATCAATTTTGTTAGTTGGTGAAAATAGAAAGACCAAAACTGCAATTAAGTCTAAATTATAATTTACTCCAATTGAACTTGTGGTGCTAAATACAAAACTTTGCAATTCATGTATGTTGAGGAATAATTCCAAATTAATATTTTGAAGATAAACAAACAAATTAATTAATTTCTAATCATGATTTTAATTGTGTTGCTATTTAACATGTGCTTTTGAGTGTATTATTCGAAGATAGGCAATCATATGCAACTATATAACAACACAAGATCATTTGTGTTTATACAAGATCATTTAGGTTTATACAAGACCATTTTGGTATATAAAAGAACATTTTTATTCAAAAGAGTAGCAGTTTTGGAAAATTAAGATCATTCTGATTTTTAACAGCATCAGTCTAGACAAACTAATATCATTCTGGTTTTTAACATCATCACTCTAAGCAAACCAAAATCATTCTGGAGAATTCATTTTAAATATAAAAATGAAATGAATCATTTCTCAAAATAAAAATATTAAGTAAAACAAATATCAATGCAACTCAGAACCATGGTTAAGCTCAAAGCTTAAAAGAAGCAAAACATCATCAAGAACAATAACAAGATCAATCTTTAGATTGATGGCATACAGACAAGTACAACTAGGACAACAAGGATGAAAAAGGCATTGATGTTGCACCTTTTGCAGAAAGCTCAACTTGTGTACAAAGCCGAAAACTAGCATCAAACAACTGCTAAAAGCTTTCAGTCAAAATATTCACTCAAGCACAAACGAAGAACATTCTGGTTACAAAGTAGAAACTTAGAACACATGCCTATTAAAACATCACTCTCAATAGCTTGATCAATAACGACTATATGAGTTGTCATCAATCTTCATCACACCTATAAGAAGAATCTCAAGGTGAAGACAACTGTAAGAGTTTTAAGTGCAATCAATTCATCACTAAAAATATCATACTTGAGAAACCAAAGTTCTTTAATAAAACAAAAACTCCAGTTTTCTTAAAGTAGACTCAACGATCTTTTTACTGAGTTTTTGCTGAAAAACAATCTCAAACAAGTGTTGAGTAGATTTTGATACTTCAACCTTCTTTCATAATTGTATTGAAACTCAACACTATATTCTTAAAGATAGTTTGAGTGGTTTGTATTTTTTTATTTTTTTTTTTTTTTGTGATTAAAAGGTAACGTGTAAAAATCTTTTATGGACTGAAAGGTAATTATAAGAAATCCTTTCAAGGTCGAAAGGTAAAAAATGTAATTGATCAAGAGTGATAAAAAAAAGTTTTTGTGAAAGCAAAAACGTTATTGCACATTAGTGGAATCACTCACAAATTGTGAAGACTGGATGTAGTCCGCATTGACTGAACCAGGTTACATCATTTTGTGATTCCCTTATCACTATCATTAATTATTTCCTACTCACAATCACTGATCACATAGAAATAATTTGTTTCATTTATTTTCACTAACCAATAACGTTTTGCATTTTTGGTTTATAATCAAGATTGATCTTGAGTTAATTAAAAATTAAAAACATGATTAAATTTTTAAAAGGAAATTATAATTCAAACACTCTT
>NC_021166.2:818265-839731 GCF_000331145.2 Cicer arietinum
ACTCTTTCCTTGTGATTGACATTGCTACTTCAACGTATTTATCACTACTCCAATTATAGGCTCGCTTTAGTTGAACGTAATCGATGACAAATATGATACTTGAAACTAGATAAATTTATAGTAATGAGAGATAGACGAGTCTATTTTTTTAGTAAAAATAGAACGCAAAGATATCACATAATTAACGTGACATTTCAATTATGTTGATACCTAACATTTGCATCACTCTAAAATATTATTAAAAATTAATAAATAAAAAATACAAGATTTTTAGGAGACTTTACTAAAACTCAAGAAAACAATCCACAAATATATAAATTACCCTCTCGTTAAAAATCTTAATAGAAAAATTCACCGGAATAAAACTATAGTGAAAAAAAAATAGTGCAATAAAATCTATAAACATTGACAATCATGATTGCACATTGATTGCGTTACCTAAAACTATAAGATATAGTAGCATTCATTATTTTAACCATATTAAGTCAATTAAACCATGTATTTTGAATAGACGAAAAAACAAAGTTAATAAATATATTGATGTATGATCAATCTAATTGGCAAATATATAATCTGACAAAAAAAATATCTCTAATTAACTTTTTTTATTTCTTTTTTAAAATTAAGATGATGAAAAAAATTAAAGAAAAAAATATACAATGATAGATGATTAAATTAGTTTATATCTTTGTCAAATTAGTGGTACATATTCATATACATTTCAGGAAGAATTAAGCAAATAGAGTAATGAGGTTGGAACATCTCAATCACTCTAAAACACACAAGGTTTTGTGTCTTGAACGAATGATATGTTTTCTCGAGTACAAGGACCTTCTAAGAAGGGACATGTGCGACATTTGGACAAGTTTCCTAAATCTAAAAAATTAAAAGTTTATGTTTTTGAAAATGAAGAGTAACGTGATAGAGCTAAAAACATGAAAAGTTTATTGGCAAATGTTATGACCTTGATTCATGATTGACTTTCTGGAGAAGATTTGAATTACATAATTCTAGCTGCAGATATGTATATAATTTTTTTATTGATCTTCATATGTAACATACAAGTTGATTTGTAGTTTTAATACTTATTTTATTTATATTTAATATGTTATATTTTCATGATAGAATCCCAATGCTTCTAGTGCTCCTAATTGTTTGAATTCTCCTAGTTCGAACAACAATGACGATAATGAAAATGGTATTTAGTTTTTTTTTTTAATTAATTCTCACTAAAATTATTATTTTCTTTATTTTTTACATTTGAATAGTGTTTTTATTTTATTTTTTATTGCTTGTAGGTTAAGATTAAAAGCTATTTTGTTGATGAGGATGAAGTTTTGGCAATTAGGTAGACGTGATTTTCTTAAATTTTTTGAGATTGTTAACAAAGACTTTGTTATGTTAGTAAGACAATTGTTTTTATGATTAGTAAATACTCTAAAATACTTTCATTTATGAATGGTTTAACTACTTTCAATTTCATATATATTTATAAAACTTTATGTTAATTTTGAATATGATATTGAACTTTATTTTATTTTGATTCATAAATATATATATTTTATTGTGTATTTATATTGTAAATTGATTAATTTGGCACAATACAATTAATAAATAACAAATTATTTGTCCCATAGATTACATTGATACAAATACTGTAGGCAAAACTCCTAGTTATGTCCAACAATGGACAACGTTCGTCACTATAGGCTATAGTGACGGCAAAGAAGCGTTGGTATTGTCTGACTATAGACCATATATAAAAATGTCCTTGGTGTATGTTTTTTGCCCTATACCGACAAATTTCAAATATTTACCCACGATTTTATGCTCTCACTCTAAGTCAAGTTTTTTTAGTGATTATATATTGTACTTTTAAATAACTTTGTTTATTTTTATTCTTAACTTTTTTGACGGTACGTATTTATTTATTAACTTTTACATAGACTATTTATTCTTTCCGTGCTAATTAATGGTTTTTTTAATTTTTTTTAATTGATTAAGTTTTTTTTTAATGAAAAGATAATTAAATTACGAAATTAAATGAGGTATATAAATAGCTCTAACATCACTCGCAAGAATAATATTAATGATGCAAAGAACAATCTACTCAAAAGATTGAGAACGGTAACTCTTATTAGTTAATCAATAATAAGAGTGTTTTTAAAGACGTAAATAACTAGTGTTTTTAAATTCGAGTCCTAAAAAGTCAGAATATTTTTTGAATATGTATATTTGAGGATGGCCATCTTTGTATTGCAACCACAACTAAATCTAATTAACAAATAATTGAATTAAAATTTAATTGTTGTGCAAGTTTGATGTACAATTTTAAAGTCCAAAGTCTAACTCAAATTGCATAACAAAAATCAACTCTACTGTCAAAATCTTTAATGAGTCTATAATTTCTATCTCAAAGAAATCCACAACAGATAGAACTAACAAAGGAAGCTCGAAATAAACTATCCACATTTTTTTTAATGTTTTTTATACACATATATATTTGAATTCTAAAAAAATGAATGGATTATCAAAAGAAATTTGACAATTAATTAGAAATTGTATATTTATATAAATTTTTATTTCCTTAAATTTGTTGTTTGAGAAATATTTTGTTAATAAAGATTAATAATTCATATTAGTAGACCGTATAAAATTGTTTATACCGTGAATGTATGCTCATTAAATCTAAATCAAATTGATGAAAAGTTTACCAAGAGGTAGCTATATATTTTAATCAAGCCATGAGCCACTTTAATATTATTTTTTTGGTATGTAACTTTAATTTATTATTCATCTCTCTACTCACGAAGGATTCTTAGCAACTAATTGAAAAGAAGACAAGATATTCATACATTTCTTGATCAGCATTTCTTAAATATATTCAAAATTTATAACTTATTTTCAAAGACATTTGAAGAGATTTAATGTGTGTGATATATAGATGGTGCATAATATTTTGCAGTAGGATCAAATCAATTCATTTAATGACTTTAAGGTAACCAACATTAAAATATTTTTTTAATAACATTAAGGTATAAAAACATTTGACAGCAACCGACAAACAGTATATAGCATTAAATTTGTTTGATTGGTGAATAAAACATTAAAATAAGCAATAATTGAGTATCCTTTGAAATTGGAATTAAGTAATAAGTGAGTGCATGAGCAACACAGCTTCATGATGAATTACTTTGAAACTTTGGAAGAGACAAAGATCACATGAGGTAGAACATCCACTGCTAATCTTAAAAAAGGTTCCTCTGTTGTGTCAAATGAATATTCTTCTCTGCACTTATGTGAGGAAAACGATGTTTCTTCTTCTTCTTCTTCTTCTTTGCAATAAGGGTCATCTGGTTGGTAGAATATAACAGTGTGAGGAAGATTAAACCTCACTCTCTTCTTCTTCATTGATGTTCCACATATGTTACTTGTTGTAATCAATGAACAATCTGAAGTTAATTCTTCATCAATAACTTCTTCAACACGGTTCTTAGTTTTTCTTTCTATTAAGCATAAACTATCTTGAGCTAATTCACTTATCAAAGATCCACCACCACGGAACTGTGTTGAACAAGGATGCACCTTTTTCTTTGACTGTTTCATTTCTTGAGAAGTTAAGATCCAATCTTCTTGTACACCCAATTTCTTATTCTTCTCTGTTTTCCTCTTGAAATTGGTCTTTGTGGATTTTGTTCTGTTCTGTGTTTTCAAATAATTTGTTTTCGGTTTAATACAATCCTTCAAGGATGATCCTGATAGAGTACAGAGATTTGCACCCATTATATAATTAATCTATATAAAATATATGTAATGAATTAATGTGTTTAAGAGAAGTTATGAAAGGGAAGAGCTAGGATAATTATTTTGTTGGATTTATATATATAATGGGAATAGAATTATGATTATGAGACGGAGATGACTAAAGAAAAAATGGATCTTCACGACCATAATCATAGCATGGTAAATATCGTTTATCAGTGTGATGTAATTTTCTAAATGTAGTTCAAAGTTGGGGTATGGTTTATTGGCAAAGTACTTGTTTCTTGGTTTTTGGCTTTGTTTTTTTATGGTTTTAAATTCTGTTTTGGATTTTTGGTACTTAGAATTGCAATGTGAGGACAGACAATACGTTAGTTCCAATTATTTATCATTAGGATTACAAGAAGGAATAGTTTCTAGGCTAATCCCATATGTTTGATGGAATATGATTTTGACAAAAATTTGGTGGTAATAATGATGCCATGATCATTGGCAACTGGCAAATCACAAAAGAACACAATTACTGACAAGACATGGTTGATTCAATTCTGTTCGATGGTATTATTATTATTTTACATAGTCGACGGTGTTTTTATTTGTGATTTGCTTTAAAAATTGTTTAGTAAAATAAAAGGTGTATTGAATTGAATTTTTAAGAGATTATTTTGGCAAAAAAATATAAAAGATTTTAAAAGAGCATGTGTTTGTTTGGCAAGACTAAAAGTCTAAAACACTAGCTTATAGCATATATAGGTTTGTATAGTTAAAATAGTCTCATTTAGTAAAGGTTTTTGGTTTATATTATTTTTTTGTGAGCTTATTTTTTTTTAATGCTATTTCAAGTAGCATTTGTATCTATAATTTTATCTTAATTAAAAAATATTAAATATTAATTATTAATTATAGAAAATTAAGATTTTTAAATTATTCAAATGTTTCCATGAAATTTTCATCATTTATTAATAATTTTGTTTGGATAAAGTATTTGTTTATTTAAAGTTGAGTCTTTTTATAAATTTTAAAAATTGAGGTAAAAATGTAAATAACAGAAGAAGAGTTGTGCAAAATAAATTTTTCAAAATTTGGATAATTTTAAATTTTGAACAAATTAAAGGATCAATTTGAAAATTCGTAGCGACCAATCTGCAAAATTTTAAAATTACAGACCTATTAGAAAATATTTTGAAATTTATACGATTAATGCAAATATAAAATATATAGGGACCATTTCCAATTTTAAAATTTTAAAAAAGTATAGAGACTATTTTAAAATTCATACTATCGTTTTAAGATAAAGAATGAATCCTAAATTTTAGTTTTTATGTGATATTTGAAATTTCATAAATTTAGTTTTAATAAAATATTTCATAAAATACCTTAATTAAGGAAATTCTCCAAATTAAGTAATTTATAGTGAAGAATTTAAATTACCTTAAAAAACTGAAATTCACTCGTAAAATTTCTCATCTAAACATACTCTTAACTCTTTAAATTTTATTGATTCATAACACAAATTTTTAAGATTTTAAAGTATTTTATGCATTGGTAAAATTTGCAAAGGATCCAGTGAATCTTTTATCAAAAGTTGAAAGTTACAAGATTGAATCCATAGCGTGTGAGGTCAATCCCATGAGCGTGCACGGTGGTGTATAGATATTTCATTTCAGCGAATTGTAATGGATGACTATGAATTCTAAACTACACAGTGGAGTGAAGGCGAGTTCATGGATAGCACATGCAATGGGTTGGTTTATCAAGATGAGTAACGTGTTAATAACGACAACAGCTAAACTATATGCTTTTAAATTACAAGGAATTAATATACTAAAAATTGAACCTGCTAAGGTTAAAACAGGCATTATAGTTAGAGTGTGAGGATTAATTCAACCAGGAGCCTAACAAAAACCAGTAAGCAAAATTATGTTCACGGTTGCCATTTTGAGCTAAGGTTCGACGGCATAAATATGTACATGTCCTACTTCTACAACAAAATATGCAAATATTCATCATCATTTTTAAGCCAATCAAAAACCACAAAGTGAAAAAGAAGTAAAGTAAAGAAAGACACCCATTAAATAATTTTGTCAACAACTTGTCTATCTAGAATGTATCACGGCAAAGAAGCTTCCTTCTTTTCCCAAATTGTTCACTGGCTTTTTGGTTTCTCAATCTTCACATAAGGTAAAACACCCATTAAATAAACAACTTTTGGAGACCACCCACGCTGTTGTGCACGGCAAAACATCAAAAATGTGTTTGCAAAGTAGGAATTGAAACCCATGAAGACATGCCACAAAGCATGACCTTGAGGGTTAATAGGCCAGCGGGATATCTCCTCGCAGAAAACTCGATCGCAAAACCCAAACAAACTGCCTAGTAAAAGAGTACCTAGAAATAGCTTAGCTAGCCGCTTGGCTAAAACATCTTGAGTGTAAATGTAATACTTGTACATTCTTGGAGTGCAGAGCAGACATAGAACAATATAATGCACTTTGAAGCCAATACCAAAACGGAACACTGAATGGGCAATTGCAAATCCAGCACCATACACAAATAGGAAGATGGGCATTGTACTGCGATAATGCCAGTCTGGAGAGTGGAGGATGTACATGTACAGAAGCACCTCCCATACCATTGGAGTTTCATCCCCTTGCTGTTGCCTATAAATTA
This sequence comes from Cicer arietinum, assembly GCF_000331145.2. NCBI lineage: Eukaryota > Viridiplantae > Streptophyta > Magnoliopsida > Fabales > Fabaceae > Cicer > Cicer arietinum. The sequence goes on from NC_021166.2 coordinate 824,698, forward strand.
AAACCAACATCTGAACAGTGAATAGTAGTCCAAAGATAACAGGTATTAAATAATCAATGAACAAACAAAATAATTCAACCTATCCAACCTTATTAGTCCTTGTTCAACATAAGAAAAATGTAGCCTAAGATTAAGTTTTAAGGAACGCGCACGCATTCAAAAGCAACGGTATAATTCTTCTTGGTGAATATATAGGCAAATCAGTGTGTTTTGTTTTCTGTTCAAAAAGCCTAAGCCGAACCCAAACCAAACACACTCTTAAAGGTTTTGCCCAAACTATGGTTTGGCTATTTCAAACACAAAACCAAACACACTAGTATCCCCTCAATTATTATCCATCTGGTTACATAATTTATTCAACTGCATTAGTTAGCACCTAATTTATAACATCATATCATTTTAATCCTTCTTATTTGTTTCTCTCTGTAGTCCCAAATAATGACTTACATGATATGGTTTTGTAAATTTAAGAACCACCTTGAATACATGAATAAATTCAAAGACTAAGCTGCCCGTGAATAATTTCAAGACAAGTAATTTCAGCCACACAAATACAATACGTACTCATCACACCATAAAATAAAGTACACGTACACTCATTCAATTTATTACTAAGCGGGAGCTCAAGAACTTGATCAAGATCCTGTTATAATGGGCTCATAAACTTGGTTAGGATCCTGTTATAATGATAAGTATCCAAGTATTTCTAGAACCCTCCCTTAAAAGCTAGCTATTAAGGGGAAGAACCAAGCAACATAAATACTCCTCTGAGCATACTCTACTTGATGTAGGACTTGGACACCCATAATAGCCAAGTCCCTATCATAGTGTAGCACCACCAACAAGAGCTGACGACTATACTTTATGACGCTTTACTAGGTTTTTATGTTTAGGCCGTCGTAGATATCCCTTTCTGAAAGAGACCCCAATAACCAGCTATGATACCAATTGGTAAGTATCAAAGCACTTTGAAAGCCAAGCCACTTAAATACTCCACCAAACATCTCGTACTACTCGATGTGGGACTAGGACACCCCATAATACCTAAGTCCCTGTCATATAAACTTCTAACCCTTTTTGTATCTGAAATGAATTAAGAAACTATATATTCATCCTATTGTCCCATAATTGAGCACTCTAAGCATATCAAGCAAGCTCACAATCTCAGCAATGGCAACTAGCTCACTGGTACCAAAATGGTTCAAAACTCAAATAATTATAGGTTGTGGGTAGTAGCCACAACTTCATATTCAATGCTGAAGTGCAAAACCACATTAGAAAGTTTATATTTGTCCAAGCGGCAAAGATTAAAAAAAATGGAAAAAAAATCATCCACATAAGGAAACACGGAAATATGACGGAAAATTAGCGATAAAATTATAAAATTAGCCAGCTAATTTAAATGCATTAGTGGCTTCTGTTATAATGACTAGACTCAACAGCATGAGTGGACATCTTTTGATTAATTAGTTCCATTTTCATGTCTCGGTACCCCACTTCCTCTTTTATCTCTCTACATGTTAAATGGATGGTCACAAAAAAACAAGAAGCCATGGACACTTCACAAACACTTGGAAACTCTGAACTGCATTTTACATTACAATTTGTTCTTTGAACTTTTATACTAATACAGATAAGTTATAGCATTTTATAATCTCACAGATGACTCATGCTCCTTAGAGTTTGCAATGACCAACACACTTGAATAATCTATGCAAACTGAACGAACTCCATGTCCACCATACTTCTAAAAAATGTGCGTTTGATTCAATTTTTAAGAAGGGAGGGGAGTAAAATCCCTGCTAGACCTATTTTTGCTCTCCCTCCATTTTGGGAGGATTTGGAGGGGAGAGAAGGGGACCAAAATAACTTATAAACCATTTAAGATCCCTCTCCTCCCCTTGAACTAAAATAACTTCAGCAGTGTTTTTAGTACACTCCTCGCATGTGCCGGTACTTCTCTACCAATAGCTCATACATAGGCCCCAGCATCACCATGTGTATGGAAATTATTTGGCTTTCTGCCATTCACTATTGATAAGACTGGGTTGTTCATGTTTCCATTATAGTAGTATAGAATACAGATAAACTAATTGCATGAGTGACATGGAATACATATAATGTGATCTTTGCTATGTTAGAGCAAGTAATGCTAATTGTCGTCAATATGAATATCAACTGAACCATATGAATATGAAAAGTTGTTGATCGTATGACCAAATTAAATTGTTAATGGTGATTAAAAAAAATCATTTCATATTTCTGGTTCAATATTTCCTCATGACAACATGTGGCGAGAGTACAGTAACATTTCCCTTGCAAACACCTTAAATCTGAATTCTTCAGTTATGTACCAAACTTTTTATTAAAGCAAACCTCGTTCTCTATCATGCAAACAAACTGGAAATAATCAATCAGACAAGCAAACATAAATTTCCACAGAAAAAGATGGAGACCAATACTTACACACGTTGCAGTGTGGCATGGTACAACATGCTCCCAATGGCAAGTGTCATGTTTGATAAATGAAGAACACTGAATCTTTTCTCAAACCGCTGCCTTAAAGCATTAATAAGACCAATCAGAGCCAAAACAATCGTCGGAATGTTGGATATGGTGTTATAAAGCTCTGCAATATAAGTCGAATGTGCATAATTTTGTTCACAACACTCTTTGGTGGATGTAACTGGACCCCAGAAGCTAGAAATGGTCTCTGCCATTCTCCTCTACAGCCTAATGAACTTTTTATCTATATTTCAGGGCTGCAGAATTCAAAAGGGCACAAAAAGAGCCTGCAAGCCAAGCCAAAATACAATCAGTGACACTAATTTGAACCAATTAACATAATATTAGATCACAGGTTTCATCACAAGGAGAGCATGATAAATGCATTAAGCTATGACACCTATGATTGAAGGCGTGTCCCAGTGTACCAACACCAACACATTGATAACATTCAATTAATTCATTTTCTCATAGTATTATGGTGTCAATGTGAGTGTGGTGTCTGGTGTTAGTATCCCTATTTTATAGGCATTAAGTCAAAACAACAAGTAAAATTAGTTCAAAGAGTAAACATGGATGCTATAACAATGTAGTATTTCAGAATACCAGTATAAAAAACCTACAAGAGTCTTTCTGCTTCATTTGGATCACTATCTGTTGTGATAAAACATGCACACGTGACTATGCTTATACTAGATCATCATATATTAATTCCAAAAGGGGAACAAAACAAAGGAAATATGAAAGTGATGAAATTAAAATGGACCCACAATGTTTGAAATAATTAGTAATTTCCATAAATGAGAAGAAAGCTCTGAAGTACATTGATTCAATAATAATGCCGTTTACCGGTAATCGGCGGCGATCAGAGTAATTGAAAAAGGGGAAGTGCTAGGTTTCGTAAAAGAAGAAGCGAATCGAATAAATTGGAGAATAAGAAGAAGAATAAGTAACAGTAAATGATACCTCAAACGTGATGGGTTGGGAGGTAAAGCAACCAGTACTGAGCAGAGAAGAAACAATGGCCTGAAGAAGAATATTAATTATTATTTTAATATAATAAAATATATTAAAATAATAATCGATGTGTGAAATCTCAAAATTCCATGAGCCACAACCCACAAAGAATGAAACAACCCTTTGTGAGAGAGAGAAACCCTATCGATTCGATTATGCTATTGAAGGCAAGTGACTTTACACTTTTTTCGAAGAAGGTAACTCGCTTTACTTGCTATATATCAAAAATACTCTAAAATCAATTACTTCAATACTATATAGTTTTTTCTGTAAAAAAATAACATGGACCTATTTGTTCATCAAGATTAGGGGAGAAAAACTAAACATATACTAAATTATTTTTATATATACATGTTAGTATAGTTAGCATTTTTTTCATTGACATTTTCTAACAAGTGATTTAAATTATCTTAGATAAATTAATGAGTTAATAGAATAAAGAAATCATGATTATTATGAGATCTAATATTATATTTTAGATAATTTAACTTCATATTGTATATATTTTTATTCTATTTTATAATAATATATTTAAATATATAAAAAATCATGGTAAACTAGTATGTTTAAATATATTATAGAATACATTGGTAAATTAATTATTTAACATAAAATATTCAATTTAAAATAATAGTAAAAATAATATTTTTATTTAAAATAATAATAATAATAATAATAATCCTAGTGTGGATCAAGTCTAGTAGTTTGAGTGACTCACACTTGTGGACAAAAAATATTAGATATATAAAAGAGGTGGTTATATATCAATTACCTTAAGATTTTGAGTTGAAATATGGTGTCAAAGTATATTGTGGATCCTGAATGATAAAATAGAGTTTTTGAATAATTTATCATATCTTGATGATTCGTCAAACACGAAATTGATACATATATCATATCTCTTATCATGTATACCAAATGGCCCTAAACTGAAAGAATTGATAAGAAGTTGACTCATATCTCATATAATAATATGGGTAAAATTTTAGCTGTTTGCGTAAATTTTTTGTTTTGATGGGTAATCTCTCAACACCCACTCCAACTCCCTGCAAAAAACTAACATCTTTCTAATTCGGTCGAATTTAAAAATTGAGCATTTACCCCTCCTCTAACGAATGTTGGATTTCCCTCCACCTACCATACAAAAAAAAAAACATATTTATTATAATTAATATAAGTCATGTGAATTAAATATTTGTACTAGTATGAAACAAAATTAACTCGAACATAAACGAAAAATATATCGTTCAAATGAGTAGTAGTTAAATTTCTGCATGACGAGGGGACACGACCACCTCAAAAGAAAAAAAGATATATACATAAAGAGAGAGATAAAATGACCAAAATACTCTTATTGAAATTAGAAAATAACAAATATTCTCAAAACTCTAAAATAAAAAATAGTATCTTCTCAAATCTCTCTCACAGTGTCAGTGTCGTCAGTCCCTGGTCTCTCGATCGCCTCCACCTTCAGCTCCTTCATAAGCTTCGCGCGACGCTGCCATTCACGTTTTCCTCTCGTCGTCGAACCACGCTCAACAACCATAGGCTACAACGCAGTCATGTTGCGCGACTTGCGTCGTTCTCTCGTCTCTACGCCTAAGTCCTCACTTCCTCTTTGTCAATACTCTACTTAGATGTCTCTATCCTCGCTTGGCGCCCCATCCGACCATCTCCATTCCCATTGATGTGAGTCACTTATTGACTTATTGAGTTTGATTTGATTGATTTGCATGTCTCAATCTCATGATTTTGATACTCTTTTTGAGTTTGATAACTTATTTCAATTGGTAATAAATTGAGTTTGAATATGATTATGTTTTTGCATCATTTTGATTTGTGTCTATTAGAGAGTGAATGTGATTTTGTGAATTACAGTGATTTTGGAATTTGGATGAGTTTACAAAGATAAAGTGATGAATGACTTACTGACTTTGTCCATTTGAGTTTAATAACTTTGTTTTGTGACTTTTGTTTTTTTTTTTGAATTTGAGTGAGTTAAAATTCAGTAGTGACTTGTAACTCTGGTCATGTGATATTGCTTAAAATGTGACAAGTGTCTATCTATGTATTGATAAATTTTACATCTAATTTCTTTAGAGCTTTATAGCTAATAGTATAATTGATATTCATTCACTTGATTTAATATTTTTTTGTTCAATAATTTAATTTTGATTGTTGTCTTTTTATGATTCAACCTCTTTATTTAAGATATGTTTAGGTCAACAAAAGAGAGAAAGGATAATTTATTGCAGAAGAGTAATAAATGAGAGAGGAGCAAAGAAATTTTAAAATATTATGTCCAGCTTAAGGGAAAAAGTAGATAAATTTTAATGGAATTAAAGTCAAAAATTATTTTTCACCTTTATAATATTTAAGATCAACTTACACATAAACATATTAAAGTCTAAATTTAAACCAATATTCTCTCTCTTCCAAATCTCTCTACTTTTGGTGGAGGCTAAAATTAGTTTAGAAAAGAGAAATTTGACTTTCCTCCCTTTAGAAAAGAGTAAATTAACTTAAAAAAGAGAGATTTAAAAAAAAGAGATTTGACTTCGGTCACTTAAAAAAAAAAAGTAAATCAAAACTAGTAAAATTTAAAATTTAAAAGCAAAATACTGTAATCTCACTTCCTATTTTCATCCTCCATTCATCTCCAACCATAGGATTTGCTTACTTTGTTTAAGCATTTCATTTTATAAAATGTGTCATTTTAAATTGTTAATAACATAAGTGAGACACGTGAAGTGAACCATGCTAGTTAAAAATAATTCTTTTGACATTTTCACTTTTTCTAAAAATATACACAGTTGTTTGTCTTAAAAATCTTTTATCTTTATTTATTTTTTCTTTTTTACCGAAAAATCTTTTATCTCTTGACAAGTAAAACTGTCACAAATTTTAAAAAATAGATAAAATGTTTTCAAAGAAAACTGGGCCTTAGGTATTTTACCTTGGTTTCGTGATTTGATTGAGTATAAAAAATTATAACAAGTTTAAGTTATCAATCAATCATAACTAAAACTATTATTAGAAATAAATAAAAAAATACATGAATTTTATTGAATATTCAATCAGAAAATGAAGATACATGACTATCAGGTGTTAAAGATACATGACTATCCTTTAAAACATTTGAAAATCGAGACCTTTATTATGTTTGTCAAACTTGGTTAAAGATTTTTTACCATCCAATTGCATGCGGCTCTGGTAATGAAAGTAGGTTTCTCCTACCATGCGGAAACACTTCCCTTGGTTTAAGCAAGGGCCATATGTTTTTTACACAAATCTCAATAAGTTACACAAAGTTAACTAAAAAACTTGTATACAGTTTCCTGAACTGCCTGACACCATGTTGCAGGTCAAAAAGTAATAATCTATTGAAGAAAAAATGTTTAACAATGATTCCCCTTCAACTGTGAGATTGGAAAAACTTTATTAAGAACTTTCCCCAGAATTTATATTCAATATTCTCTCGGCCAGTAATAAATCATCAGGTGTAGTCACCTGCAAAACATCCCAAAGAGTTTATATATTTTGTATCAAGGGGCACTACATGCTTCAGTGCCAGTGTTCTAAAAAAACACTTCAGTGCTAGTGATAGATTAAGTCAAAACATGTACAAAATAAAATCCAAGATCATTGTTATACTAGTGAATTTATTTTTTAAACCAAACCTAACTTTTGTAGAAAATTCTTTTTGAATATACATGATTTAAGATGCTTTTACTGCGACAAATAATTTAGGAAACTTAATATATTGACAAAATAAATTGATAACAACAAACAAATCAAATTTGAAATATAAGTAATACAAAAATTCACCTGGTTTTAACTAGACTAAACAGAGCCATAATTCTACTTAATGGGTCCAACACAAGATATCTTATGCTGAAGCTAAAAAGTGCAAAATTTTCAAGCATCAAGAGGGAAATTAGGATAAATAACTTAGTCGGGCACTAATTCAGTGAGTATTTATCAATTCTCATAAGCCCAGATGCTTTTTCTGACGTGCTTAGTCAGGTCAAGTGGGTTCCAGCCATATGGTGGCAGTACTAACGCATCATCCACTACCTAATGATATAAGTTACAGATTTAAAGCTTTGTGTAGTTATATAGAATAAATAAATTAATGGCTAACCATCAAGTATCCAAGAGAGAATATTGTTGAGTACCTTGATGTTGGTATAAGATCCTTCAGTGATATAAATAGGATGTTTTAGGTGCTCCACAATGGACACATCATTGGCAACTTCCAGACCTTCTCTGTGAAGAAGGTTGCACATAAAATACCTGTTAGTTTCTGAAAGGCAACATATCTTCTCAACATTGTTGCGGATAACAAAACCAAAATCTCTAAACTTGTTATCGCATATTCTGATTTTATCATGGGTGAGGGTGACTCACCCGGCTGTCCAGTATGTATCTGTATAGCTCTTTGTTAATAGAGGGGGGACAGTGTGTTTTTAATTCTTAAGATTTATAAATAACTGTAGAATAGGATACTTTGCAATTAAATTAGGCATAAGAACAAGAAACTACCTGTTTACAAGCTCAAGGCCTTCCCTCAGCAACTTGGGTTTGATAACCTGCAAAAATGGATAAGCACTGTAAGCATTGTCATGTATTGCAGCTTGACCTGTGGGGTCTGCATCTCCCATAACGTTTTTCTGTCCAGTGATCAAACCACAAACGATTCAATGTTTGCCTGCAGAAAGATTAGTTACCGAATATCATTATATACAAGTCCATAAAGGGAAAAGGATTAAATTACACGCATATATACATCCAAACACAAAATGAAAATTTCATTCTGAATTAAAAGACATTCTGGTATGCACAACTATGTTCATAGGTATTAATACTTAATCAAGTATGAACAAACAAAAATACAACTAAGATTAAAAACTTGCATCAAAATTATTTTAGAAGGATGTTAGTGGTGCAAAAATACATGGTTTAAAGTCAAGAAAATGACTACTTTCCCTAAAATCAGTTGCTTGAGTGTTAATTTCCAAAGAAAGTAACAGGTTTAGATTTTAGTTTAGAATAATTTAGTGTTTATTAGTATTTTGGGGTTTTTTTTAGTTTGATTTGTTTCGTCATTGAAGTGCACCTTGATATGATTCCTTACTGTCTCTTATCGTTGTGGCAAGAAAATTTGCAAAGAATTGGCTACAGATCAAAGCCAGACTTTTGGAGGGCTATTGTAAAAAAGATGAACCCACCTGTCCCACTTCAGTGCCTAGGCACTAAATTTTCAATGCCTATGCACTTTGGGGTAAGAGAAGAGAAAGAATGCTGATGTAGGAGAGAGAGAGTGGTGGATTATGTGTGATGAATTTTTTATATTTTGTCGCGAGGGAGATTGAGGGGTATCTTGGACAGTTGGAGTTTGTTATGGACAGTAGGCATCATGCCAGTGTAGGAGCTTATCTCTGTGGACAGTAGGAACTTCATCCTATTGTATTTTCCATTAATTTTCAGAAATTATACACTTTAATATCCTGTTTTTCTGCCCTAAAGTGCTTTTGTAATTTAGGTTTGCATCACTCTTGCTATATCTAACACTAGGCACCCAAAAAAAATCCTAAATGTCATTTAGTGCTATAAATATCACTTTTCTGCATTTTTTTTTAGAGGGAGTGTCCAGCACACCTCAAGGGCAAGGAGACTATCAGATTTTAGGGTTATCAAAGGAAGTTTTTGAAGGATTTTATATTCACTGGATTCATCACCTATTTCTTGAAGATGGTAAGGAGTTCTCTCCTCTTTTGTTTGTTTCTTGTGTTTATGTTTATAGATAAAGAAAATTCATCAACCACTTACAACAATCGTAAGAAAAGCACGAGCAAACAACTAACGAATACCTCTTTGATTGTAGTCATTAAAGGGAACACCAAGAACAGCAGCTCCGTTCAACAATCCATAGGACCTTAAAACAGAATATACATAAGAAACCTAAGTAGGCAGGTTAACTAAATAGTAGAATCAACAACCTGTAAAAAAAAGGCAATTTATAATAATATAAGGAGCCATGATTGTTAAAGGGATAAACAATTTGAAACTAAAACAAACTAAAAAAAAAGCTTGCAGAAAATTCCCAATTTTAATTTTTGCAAACTTGAGAAAAAGTGTAGAAACTGCAAAGGATTGACATATCCTCCTCTAATTATATTGGAAAGAAATGAAACACATGGAAAGCACATAAAGTGAGTGAAGATATGAACCAAATAATTGTTAGTTAGAGTTGGAAATGAGTGATGGCATATGCTTCCTTTGTGGAAGTTGGAAATGGATAGTATTCGACATAAATGTTAGTTAGAGTTAAATGTAAAAGTTAGATAGTGCATATAATGTATTCATTTTGTATCTTTTTCTCATTCTATATATATATATATAAAATTAAATTTTAATTTAAATATTTTCTGTATTTGATGGTTTACTTCCTACCAAGATTCTAACAGATAGAGCCGCAGTTACTATGAGAAAGGAAATAATTACCAACCTATATAATGCAATGGGTTGACCCAAGAGAGGAAAATATTGCTTAGGCATGTTAGCCTATTTACACAAACAAACAAACACAACGAAATAAATAAGAAATTGATTGATGTTTTAAGTGTATTTGAAAGGAAAATAATAAAAGAGAGAAAGAACAGACTCCCATCCTTTTGCCCTTCCCTCCAGCGAGCAGGACAACAGAGACGCTTCTCTGTTTCACAACAGACTCAGACTCCTGCTCCTGCTCAAACAAACAAGCACTTCAACCTAACTGTATGTATAAGATATTGGAAGGAATCGAATTGAATGGAAGCACTTACTTGGGAGGCAAGTGCAGAGCAAAATGTGAGCCTCGAATTTGATTTTGGAACAGATAATACATTTTTGTTCAAACATACTTTATGACCTGACTACGGAACAGAGTCAACAAGAGTGAGTAAGTTATTATTGAAGAGAATTGAGAAAGAGAAGTTGACTTGACTGTAATGGTGGTAGTTGGTTAATTGTTGTAATTGTAACTTAATCATCATCACATCACTGCCATTCTCCTTAACTCATTCAAATTCCAAAGTCACTCCAATTCACAGAATCACATTCACCGTCTCACAGACACAAATCAGAATGATGCAAAAACATAAACAGAATCAAACTCAATTTATTGTCAATTGAAACAAGTTGTCAAACTCAAAGAGAGTATTCAAATAATGAGATTGAGACATGCAATCCAATCAAATCAAACTCGGTGAGTCAATGAGCGACTCACATCAGTAAGTATTGACGAAGACGAAGTGAGGAATAAGGAGTAGAGACGAGAGAACGGCGCGAGCCGCGCGACTGGACTGCGCTGCAACCTGTTGCTGTTGAACGCTATTCAACGGCGAAAGGAAAACGGGAACGGCAGCGTCGCGCGAAGCTTACGAAGGAGCTGGAGGTGGAGCCGACGGCGTGGCCGCTGGCCAGTGGGGGAGTGAGGTGGCAATTCTGAAAAGGGAGATTTGATAACATACTATTTTTTATTTTAGAGATCTGAGTGTTTGTTATTTTTTAATTTTAAAAAGAGTATTTTGGTCATTTTATCTTTATATATATATATTTTTCTTTTTCTTTTTTTGAATTTTCTTGGGAAGGCCGTGGCACCCCATCATTCAGAAGCTTCGCCTTACATGAGTATCTTAAAATGGTGGCACGATGGATCATCCTCATTTTGTGCTTTTAATATTACTAACAACTAATCGACACCCGATCACGTGCATCTCATTCATCCTTTTTTTTAGTTAGTATGCATGATCTTACGCATAAATTTAATGGTGGAACTTTATTAAAAAATTGATGAGGAAAATTGTTACATAATTATATATTTATTCTGTTTTTTTATAAGAGGTAATTTAATTAAAATTTAATATCAAAAAAATTTGTATTTAATTTATATTATATGTTAATAAATTAACTTTTATTGATTATATTTTAACTTAATTATTTAAAAAAAATTAAAATGAATATTTAGGTTTAGTTGTAGTATTAGTTTCTCTATTTTGATTAATTTATGAAATTGATCATTATATTTTAAAAATCGACAATTTTTATTTTTTCATTTGATTTTTTAATTAAAATATGATAATATAAAATAATTTAAATAATATGACATAGAATGATTAACACATATGAAATTATAATAAAACATCGTAAAAGTTTATATTTTATTAGTTTTTTTTATATTTTTAATTTAATTAATAACATAAATATTTAATGCATCTAAATAATTTTATATCATTAAATTATATATCACGTCATTAAAAAATATTTTAAATTGTTATTGTTTAGTTTAAAAATTTAATAAAAAAATCAAAATTATTAATTTTTAAAATAGATGAATCAATTTTATGAATCAGTAGTATAAAAAGATCAAAATAACAATTAAACTAAATATTTAATATATTATATTTACAAAAATAAATATTTTTAAAATAAAATTTAAATTAAACACATCAATTTTTATTTAACGCAAGAAAGAGCACTATTTTAGAGGGGATGAGATTAGGATAAGAATGAAAGTACTATGTTTACATTCAATTCAACAGTTTAACTTAACCACGCCCGATTTTTGGTACACGTAATCAGAAATTGAACCTGGACGGTTTTGGAAGTTTTATTCAACATAAAATGTTGAAATATAGACCACATTCATGCTACAATAAACTGAACGAATCTCCACCGTTGAATCTGAGATTTTATGTATAAATACGACGCCGCTCCCCTCGTATCATTCTTACTCCATTTCCTTGTCATTTTCTTTCTTCCTTCCTTTCCTATAATAATAATTTAATTTTATGCAAACACCATTTTATCGACATAACCCCACCCACTAATCCTTTATTTATTACATTATATCATTTGCATGCCATTGAGAAAGAGTGAAGGAAATTGAAAGGAAAAAAAAAAAGAATCATAATGTTGGAAATTGGAAGGATTCCGGTGAGGTTTGATAGGGTACTAGCGGCGGCGTTTGAGAGTGATGAGGTGGCGCGTGTGAGGCTGTGTGAAAGCAGTGGAAGCGAGCACTCGGCTGAGAGCTCAACTGATTTATCAGATCTCGTGAAATCGTTTATGGAGAGAGAAGAAGATGATGCAGTGGTTGTTGTTCATGATGATAATGATAACGATGATCGTGAATTTGATTATTCAGAGAAGAGAGAGATACTGGAAGAGATTTTTGCTAATAATTATAGTTTGGATGATGCAAAAGAAAATATTAGAAGGGAGGTTCAACTTGCATTTGGAGTTGTTGCTGGAGACAAATCTGAACCTGGATTCAAACGCCTCTTCGTGTCACGCTTGCGGGAGAGAGGTTTTGATGCTGGTTAGTATTTAATAAGGAGTTTCTTTTAAAAATTATAAAAGGAAATTACATTTAATAATTTAGAAATGATATTTATGAAGAAAAAAAATTAAAAAGTGGAAGTTATTAATTATTATGTTAGTTTATCATATTGAAAATCATTTTTTTTTTTGTAAATAGCCCTCTTTGTTTAAGCTTTTGTTAAAATTAATTTTTAAGTATTTTATTTTTTCAAAAAACTTTTTTTAAAAAGAATTTATAAATAAAGTTTAAAATGAGAAATTGGCTTGAATAGATTCTCGTAAAATTTATTCAAGTATTTCATAATTTTACTGTAATTTTTTTGGATAGTAAAATTTTAAAAATTATTTAAAATGAAAAGTTATTTTGAATAATTTCTCATAAGAATAAAATGTAATTTTTATTATATAAAATTTCTAAATTATTAAATGTAAAAATTATTAAATAACAAATGAATAGATGTTTATAAAAATCATAAGTGAAAATCAGTTTTTGTTTAATCTATAACAAACGATTCCATTTTTAAAATCACTTTCAAAAATGATTTTCATATAGTTTTTAGTAAATATTTAGATTTGTTTTTCAATTAAAGTTATGAATGTTGTTTTGATGTTTTTTTCTGGGTACTTTTTGTTCACAGGGCTTTGCAAATCAAGGTGGGAAAAAAATAAAAGAATTCCTGGGGGTGACTATGAGTACATCGATGTGAATTATGGTGGAAATAGATACATTGTTGGAACATCCCTTATGTCAGAATTCGAAATAGCTCGTCCCACAAATCAATACACCTCTTTACTTGATGTTTTCCCTTTAGTATTTGTTGGGAAAGTTGAAGAGCTCAAAAGGGTTGTGAGGTTGATGTGCAGTGCTATTAAGGACTCTATGAAAACCATGGATTTGCATGTACCTCCATGGAGAAGAAATAGCTACATGCAAGCTAAGTGGTTTAGCCACTATAGAAGAACAACTAACGAGGTTGCAATTAGAAAATCCAATATTGGATTTGATGCTAGACTACCCCTGAAATCATACAGTTGCAGGGATGATTATGGGAGTAAAATTGCTTTTAAGGTTGGCCATTTGACAACTGCATTTAATGCAGATGGTTTTGGGATGTAATTATAGTCATATTGATGAAGCATGTACATATAAGTTTTTTTTTCCGGGTGATTATGTTGAACCCCTTAGCACAAGCGTAGAAGCTTTTATGGGGTGATTTTGTCTTTTGAGTAAGGGATGACTGGAAGCATTTTTTATAATACTGAATGAAAATGACTGCAAAATAGATATTTGGTTATTGATATACCTAATGTAAATCTCTGCAAATGCAAATGATAAGTGGCGATGAATTCATAGGGACTTCAAACATTCAGAGCAGTGGTGTAGCACAGCCATCTGGTTGGTTGGCAGAGGAGCTGAAATGTTGTCTGTCTCCAACTTGCCGATGCAACCAAGCAACGTGTTTGAAATTTCACGTTTACGATACATGCGCTTCCTAGATGTGCCAACGCATACCTAAACATAGGCTAAATCAGATTGTAGAATATGACTAATCAAAATTGCTCATTGCAGAAAATGCATTCATTTCTACTCAATCTTTTCTCCACTTTGACCCTTATTTTTTTTGCTGCAGAGGATCCAACACCTAATAAACAACTATAGATCTTTACAAAATTAAAAAGAAAGCAGTGTTTGGTATTTTAATTAAAAAAGACTAAACAATTCGTGTCTCCTTACACAGTACACCTTATTTTTGTCTATGTCTCTTCCTTTCTTTTACTGGAAAAGTTTTACATCAACTAAACTGTAAATGTGTCACCCTTGAAAGTTGCTTTTAGTGCATAGTCTAGAGGAATACTATATCCAAATGTTCCTTACTAAATCTGTTGCAACACAAGTACTTTGGACTTGACCAACCAAAATCGGCCAAATAAAAGTTCGAATTTATTATCCAAAAGCATGCTCCTAGATTTAGTATCTTAATACACAAGATACATATCATACTCTTTGTGCAAGAAAGGTAATCCATGGGCTTCACCTTGGGAAATCTTGAATCACATCCCATTTTAGAGCTGAATTTTCATTGACACTTCCATTCTTTAAGTAGGAGGAGATTACCAATCTGTCACTTTTAAATAATAACCTATT
>NC_021166.2:840399-848325 GCF_000331145.2 Cicer arietinum
CAATGCCCCAGTACCCAATTTGTACAAGGGAAAAATGCTAGACAATTTTTGTTGTCCTTTGCATTTCCTTAGATAATGGTCCCTTGCATTTCCGACAGAGAGGACAGGCAATTCAACATGGAGGGGCATGAGTGAGTGGTTTTTGACGTAGAGTGTGTGGAACAATGATACAAGGCCTATTGTGCGCAAGAACCTGCATCATCAAATGCATGAAATTTATGCATTAGTGGAATATATGTACAAACAGTATTTCAGCCAATAAGAATAAAAATACGAAGAGGTAGAAGAGAAAATACATCAAAATGAAAAGACTAATGCCATGTTCCCTGAAGATTAAACTGCAAGTTTTCATTTGTATGGAGAACTTTATTGAAGCATATATCCTTCAAATGAATGAGCTATTGAACTACTAAGGTTTGTATATAATCTTACCGTATTGCAGAACAATTACCTATCCAGCCCTCCAAATTAATTAGCAGACATTTGATTGGAAAGGGGTAAAGCAATTAAAACTCTTGTCAGATATATTATATATACAAATACACAGATTGGAGATTAAATTAAAGCATATTTTTAAATGAATTAGGAGACAACATATAACAGTTTCTTTTTTTTCCCTTCAAAGTAAATGATGGCTGTTGGTAAATTTCGTTAAGTATTTAATAGCACTGAGGTCAGTGAGGTGGATTTATTATTGTAGAACCAATGCATTAAGCATAATTAGATTACAACAATCATGGTTTCACAAATGATTTCCTCTATCGAATGATGGTTTCACAAATCACATAAGATAGAACTGAGAATATACTATCGAATGATGTTTATTGATGAGCAGACAATGACTTCCTCTGTTGTAAAACAAAAAGAAAATTCATAACAGAGAGTTACAAGTTACAACAATCTAATAGGAGTTCGAGAGCTAAACCATGGTGGCACTGTGCGTTGAACTCAAAGCTACAATTTGGAGAGCTAAACCACGGGGATTCACTTGCCGAAATCCTATCAAGTTTTTGTGCACAGTGAAGGTGACACAACGCATGACCGAACATGCATTCAATTTAATTACAAACATAAGCAATTACAACAGACACAAACAGTTATAATTGTACATAGAAACACAATCAGATTGGCTCATAAGACTTATGCTTCACATAAGAATTTTTAGTTGGAGGGTTACGCTTGCTAATAGTACGGTTTATAATATTCTAACCCCATGCAATCCAGCAATCCAACTGGTTCCTGAGAATTATTATGATACTGAAAACAACTACTCTTATATTCAATACTTTTCCTTCCTCCCATTCCTTTCTTATCTATGCTTTTACAAAGAGCTGGTTATGCTTAAAGAATGTCAAAAAAGAGTAAATTATGGTAAGTGAAACATATGTGCTTTGGCCTTATCATATGCACTCTAATGTTTAGAAATAATAAAATTATAAGATTTTTCAAAATTCATTCAAAAATTGTGTCGTGTTTAATTATCAGTACTTCTTAGGCATGGAGCACTTCATCTACAGGAACGCAGTTGGTTCTTGAACACACTGGAAGGATTGTTTCCTTCTGTCCTATCAATAATTTAGTTTTACTATCAATACTCACAGTTGAGTTGTTTCCTTCTGTCCTTTCTCCTTAGCAGGATCCTCTTTCTCATAGCAGTCAGCCTCTTGGTGACATTGTCCTTGTAGACTTAGCTAAGCCCATGATTAGGAAAATTGGTGTTGTAGCTTGGAAGTATTGTTTGATACATAACTTTTGCAGAAATTACACCATTTGTTTCCCTGGCTGACCGAGTACTGAAAACAACAAAAAGAGTAAATCAATCAAAGAGAGAAAATTAAAACATAACTCACAAAATGCAACACAACATAAAATCGATGATGCAGTTTCGTAAAAGCTTTAAAAGGCATAATCAGATTTACTGTTCATTTTTAACTAAATTATTCATGCACATGTAAAAGCTTTTCAACACATAATATACAATGGGAATATGGTTTCTAGATAACCTTTGACTGAATAGAGAGCTCTCGTGGCTATCTAAACTATTTATCACATTTTACATATCCTATTATCCTACTTTTCAAAAAAAAAAAGTCTAATACTTCTAAATTAATTTGAAAGTCAACCTTGACTAAGTCACTTATACTGATAGCTATAGCAATGAATTTGCCTAAAACTTCATGCTAATGATGCTAAAGAAGTGATCTTCAGAGAGATAAAAACTTGTGATACTTGAGTTAAAAACAGGGAAAAGAAAAAAGGTACTCTTCTAACAACATTCAACATTAAAAACAGCCATTTCTTAACAAAAGAGGGAAATGCAGACAGAATAGATTGCTACATACATACAATTGAATTTATAAGAAAGGGGCCTTGATATGTGTGCACTGCTTGCTATATACTCCCCTGATAAAGCTATTAGCTACCTTAGTTTAGAATAAAGACAATTTTGAGAAACTTGAAGGTGACCATGGTGGACTAGCAACTACCTGGCATAAATCCTTTAGAACTTCCAAGCTTTCCACATGATAATAGCCTACTCAGTCGCTCTTTTAGAGGAGGGGACAATGCAGGACAAGAAGTCAAAACATCAAGCGAATGAATCACGCCTTTGCTAACAAGCAATCGAAAAGCCGATGAGACACCTTTAACAATGATATCCTTACGTTCCATATCATAGTTGTCCACAAGAAGTAACAAAAACTCCAGTAGAGTGTTAGTCATGTCCACATATTTGGGAACAGAATGCACCATCAACAAAATTGCAGGCTCTATATTCATAATATTATCCACCCTTTCATCAAAAAAGAGCCAATCATAAAACAAAGCCAATTTCACGTTAGCCTCAACATAATTCTTCCTCCTACAAGACGTCAAAAGCCAACCAATAACCGCCCATCTAGGAACAACATCAGACTGAATAATCTCATTTGGGGGATGGTGTGCACAACATATAAACCTAACTATATCAACTATAACAGTCTCTTTATCAATCTCACTTAGAAATTTCCTAGCAAACCACATAAAATGCCTCTTTTGATGCCCAAGCTTCACATGTGTAAGCAAAAACCGCAATTGGGTCTCCATTTCAGGAGTAATCCTAAGCAAAGCATACCTACTTGAAGTTCTAGTGCAATAAATCTGAGAAACACCCTCAAATCCTAAAGTATTAAACCTAGATGGATTCAACATTAAATCCTTCCATATAGACTTAAACTCGGGAACATGAACTAAATCCTGCAACAACCTAATAAAATCCCTCCCAATTTTCAAACACAAGTGAAACTCTTCTCTCACTATCTTCACACAAAAATGAACCTCCAAACGTTTCAAAGACTCCAACTTTTCAACGTTGAGTCTACAATGATCAGCCAAAACTCGAAGAAACACATACAATGCACTACACAAAACATGGGGTGCTTCTTCTAATAAACAATCCCATTTATCCAATAAAAGAGTCAACAATTTCGTACATAACCACAAATTACCGTCACTGAAATCGCCTCCAACGATTTGCCTCATAAGGAAAACCAAGAGAGCGTCATAGCCAATCGCTGAGACACGAACCACTTCATCGGTGATCCAAAGCAACTGGTTTTTAACCGAACCTGTGAGCTTCGGGTAAAGGTGGTGGACGATTTTGAGGAGTAGGTTGGTGAAAAATGCGTAGCCGTCGGTGACGAGGGCGTGCAAGTGCTTAACGTGGATTTTGGCGAATTGGGGTTCGGTGAGAATGGCGTGAAGAATTGCGCGGTTAAGGTGAGCGTATTCATCGGGATTTGGAATGGTTAAGGAGAAGGGTGGTTTCAAGGATGGTTGTAGGGATTCAAAGGATTGTCTCAGAGATAATTCGATTTGGTTTTCGGCTTCGTGAGGGGGCGTTAGGGTTAGCTTCGGAACCATGAAGCACAGATTAACAGAGGAACCAAAAAAAAAACGCAGGTGAGATATCGCAAGTTGAGGACATTCAAACCAGTTACTACCTATTTTAATTTACTCCTTCATCTCATCTGTGTTATTTTTTTTCTCTCAAATTATTTACTACTCGATTCCAAAATAATTTATTACTTTTAGGGCTGAGAGAGTATTAGAACATTAATTCAATCCTTTATTTTCATATTATATCTCTTGTTATCAAATTACCACTGTATTTTATTTATTTAGTCACTTGCTTTATTTCATTTTTACTTGAAATGTCAAAGGGGTAATTGGTGGTCCACCCATCTTTATCATTTTTGTTTCCTAGATAGAATTTGCTTTAGTTTGCATGTTTTTTTTTTTTGTCTTTACTATAACATTTATTCCGCTATTCACTATATCGCTGTTGCTGTTTTGGAGTCTAGTGCTATGTGTCGTATCCGAAATTAACAACAGAGATTTCGGTTTCACACTTTTTTAACGATTTGATGTTCTCATTAATGGACTAAGTGGCACATATGAACCGCCCATAGGTTTGATTTGTTGTCGAATTAGTTTAGCACTTTCTTTTATTATATGTGTCTGTAGTTCGATGGAAATGAGAGGATAGAGAAAATTAATATATATGTAAAAGAAAAATTAGTTCATAATATGAGATAGAAGGAGTGGAGAAGTTTTAATTAAATTATTGTTGGGTTAGATTATTTTTTCCTGACATGCTAACTCTTTAGAGTTTATTCTTTTTAAAAGTTGTCATTTTTTATTAAAAAAAAATTATAGTCAACCAATAGTATCACATTGTAAGGTAGAAAAGATTTTAGAGTGAAAACAAATAGTTTGGTTTTCTGAAAGAAGAATATTTGCCGATGTATGTACTATGCACGAGGAGAGGAATAATTTTCTTACTCGGTTTCATTATCGAAGCCCTCCAAAATAGAACACACTCCCCTCGATATTTTTTAGTATGTTTGTGAAATTTCGAATTTGCGGGTAATATACATTTTACGAGAGTATTACCAACATAGAGAAGTGTAATATATTTTTTATAAAATCTAAGTTTATGTAAACCACCGTGAAGCTAATTTCGAAACATACTTGAGATATAGTTCTATACTCAAATTTAATAAATGACTTAGATATGTAGGGTTATTTTTTCAATAACTCAATCAACAATCTATAAATATACATTGCGTATAGAGTATTAGAAGAGTGAATTTGACAAATTCACTAATTATTGGTCTCAGTCTATATATTAGAGGGATTAAAAAAAATTATAGTTAAAAAGATAAAAAAAAAATCAACACTAAAAACTCTTAAAATTTTGTGGATTTAATAGACTTATTATAGGTCCATTTTGTTTTTAAAAAAAATTCTGACAATTTTGTTTTTTGAGAAACAATTTTTTATTAAAATTTTCTGATAAAAATGATTTACAACTTTTTTCAAAATTATTTTAATTCTATAAGCTTAGTAAAAAAAATTAATTTTTTTATGGAAGTCTTAGAATTTGAGGGTTTTTCTAGAGTGTGTTTGGATGAACTAATAGAAAATTCTAAATAATTTAAGTGGTTTAATTAAATTCTTTATAATATTTTTGTATAGATTAATTTTTAATTTTCTTTTGTTTGAATAATTAATTAAGAAAATTATCAACCACTCATTTTTTTAATTGGTATAAATTAAAAATATGTTGAAAGGTAAATATGTAATTTACATTTTAACGACATCGACATAAAACAAATGTTCATCAACCTTGACCAAAATCGCACAAACAATTTGGTAACTCGGTTATACAATTTATCATAATGAACAAGGCTATTGACAGTTTTTCCGATTAGTCGGGTGCGGGAAAAAAATCCATCATCGGCCCGCCCCGTTGTCATGTCTAGTCTTAAACGTATTTTTTAAATTTTAATTTGACATTACTAAATTAATATAATTGATGTCATGTAATATTTATTTTTCAATTGATTTAATATTGTTGAAACAATATTAAATTTTAAAAATATTTATATATTTTAATTTTAAAAATATTAAAAAAATTATCAAAAATAATCGAACTCAACCCATGCACACTAGATAAAATTGAAAGAAAAAAAATGATAAATTATAAACTATTTCAATTAACTTATAAAAAACTTTATAACCTAGTATTACGAAAACTTTATAACCTCATAAATAGCTATTAAGAATCAAATTTTATAACTCATAAGCTCATTTTATGACCTCCCCAAACATAATCTATATCTTTTTTTTAAAATATAATTTAAATAGATAATCAAATACATGGAAAAAAATATAGATAGTCAAATACATAGAAAAAAATATAGAGAGTCAAATACATGGAAAAAAAAAATATAGATAGTCAAATATTAGTCATAATGACCGTACCTATATATGTTGTATAAATATGTTGTTTATAAATGAATAAAATCAAATCAGATTCATAAATTCTTATAAGAACAATGACTTCTCTAATGCTCAAAAGTTTGATACTTGTGGTGTTTGCGACACTATCTTTAAAGGCATATGGTAAAATCAGCATTACACAAATTCATGTTATGCTATGTTTATCACTTTAAGCAAGATAGTTTACCAATTAACATTGTTTTGAAATGAGTTAAATTAAAATGATATGTTTCATTATGCTTTATTGTGTGGCCACTGTCTTTTGAATGTAAAACCGTATATTTTATTTATTTATTTTAACCCTTCTGATTATTAAGAGAATAAAAACTTATTAATTTACAGTTTGACTGAGAAATAAATAAAATATGTGAAAAACTTATTTCAGTCAATATTGAAAGTTGAATTATCCAAAATAATAGAAGTGAAAGACTATTGCAATAATATTTGATGTGATTAACAAAGAGAGTTTTATTGGAAAATTTCAGGAGACTTGCCGCAGTGGTGCGTAGCTGATTCGCAGGCACCAGATAGTGCGGTGCAGATAGCATTGGATTGGGCTTGCAGTAAAAAGGGTGGTGGAGCAGATTGCACTAAGATACAAAAGCACGAACCTTGTTTCCATCCAAATACTGTGAAGGCCCATGCTTCCTATGCTTTCAACAATTACTATCAGAGGTTCAAGCACCAAGGAGCCAATTGTTATTTCTATGGTGCTGGAATACCCGTTACTAATGACCCAAGTAATTCAATTCTCATTATTTAACTTTTCTTTAAATTACTCCATCTAGTTTTTTTTATAAGAAATATTCCAATCAACAAAATTTCATATATTTAATTTATATAAATCAAAATATTTAGTCTATATAAATTCAATATATTAATTTTTATTGATGCAATTGTCTTTTATAAAAAGACATAAGATATTATTATTTTTATTTTTATCATTTTTTTATTTATGATAAAAGATATTGAAAATTAAATGGGACAAAAATCCCTTGGATTTATTTACATGACATTTAGTCATTTTATCAATATTTTCTATTTATCTGATTTGGTAACATTATCAATGCAAATGATATCTTCTTTTTTTTCTTTGTTTAATGACAGGCTATGGATCTTGCAAGTTTGATTATATTCCTTGAATGGAGTTTGAAGTCATTTATTTTCTTACGGTGAAGACAATAACGAAATCAATAAAATGTTATGTCTGCGTCTCTTAAATTCATGTTGTTTCATATTTGTCAATCTAGATGGTTGACAAATATTATTACCTTTTAGGTATGTCATAAACATTTTATAGACGTCTTTATAATAAAAAATACCATTAAAAATTGAAAAAAGAAATTTCTTTTTTATTTAAATTGCGAATAACATAAAAACTTGAAAACAACATTAATAATCTAAAATAATTAACACAATTAAAAAGGTGAAAAAAATCTTATAAAAAGGACAAGAAAAAAATCACAAAAAATTCATATAATTCAAGATTGTGATATTTTATTAATGTAACGAGTATATGCAACACACTACAAATATACACATTATAAAACAAATATATATATATATATATATATATATATATATATATATATATATATATGA
>NC_021166.2:848436-870873 GCF_000331145.2 Cicer arietinum
GTTAAATTTGAACCAATCTAACAAGTCAATTGAAAATTGATTTATTACATCAGATAAATTTGAATCAATCTAACAAGTCAAATTCAAAATTGATTTATTACATCTCGTTTAAATTTAAACCAATCTAACAAGTCATATTCAAAGTTTAACTAAATTTAATATTTCCTTCATTATAGTAATTAATAAATCAACTAAATATCAATTGAATTGTAATATTGTCACAACAAATAAGTAGAACTAGAACACTAATGTAATTATAGACAGAATCGAATTGAACATGTCCCAACCGAATGAATAACATGATAGCATCAATTATGTTGACAATACATTATATTTAACATGAAAACATAGTTAACACAAAAAGATTCATGTGAATTAACACTCATTTTCTCTTAACAATACGTTATTAATATTATTACTATCTCTTAATATTATACTTAACATGAGTGTTTATTTTTGTTAACACTCATTTTTTTTTTATATTTGAGATCAAATGAAGTGTATGATAATACAAATAATTTTAATAAAATTTGTTCACCGTTGAGGTTGTCATATAATGTAATCTATAGCACAATATGTATAATAAAATTTAAGGGCGGAGACTTAAAAATACTAGAAAATAAGATAAAGAAAAATTGAAATAATCCATTTTCCAAATAACACTTGCGTGTACTGTAAATATGGATATTATATGGTACTTTTGTAAATTGATATGTATCGATATTATCAAACTAATTATTCAAAGTAAAGTAATTTTTAATAATTAGTGTGAGCAACTATTACAAACCTTTAAAAAAATAAAAAGAGAACTTGAACTATTTGTGTATGATGTTTCTAAAATATTTCCTTTCTTTGACCCTTTATTTTGTTTGAACTCTCTCACTTCATTCCCTCATTTCATGGCCACTCAAACCATTACTCCGCCCAAGATCCACTGCCGCCACCAAATCCTCTCCGCTGAAAATCGTATCTTTAATACCTCATTCCTTATTTAGGTTTCTCTTTTTTCTTAAATCATTGCTTTTTTTTCAATCTTTGATTTCAATCATCGTTTTCTAGTTTTGTTAAATCACGTTCCATCATTAATTTCAACTTGCGAACCAAAAAGGATAGGGCATAGAGAGCTTGGTCGAGACAAGATGCATCAATTTCAAGTTTTTAGAAACTCAATTGGATCTGCCTTTTTAGTTAGTAATACGATGGTTAATCGATTATTGTATATGTAATGGTTTATGTGTTTGTAATCGATTAGTTAGAAATGTTTATTAATAAATGGACTAATATCTTTTAATAAATAGACTATTATCTAATATGTGTCAGCCTTTCTAATTATTAATGAGAACGATATTTTATAGCAAGGTTAATATCATTTTAAAATTTGGATAAATTTTGATATCAATAAATTTTAGATAAATTATCGTACCATTTTAGAGTTTGGGTTAATTCTAGACAACCTCATAAAATCGACTTAAAATGACTACCGACCATTTATTAATATTTTATAAGACCTTATTCATTCAATGTGGAAGTCTTAACAAGTGTCCTACAATTGTCAATAAAAATCAAACTTTAAAATGAAATTATGCGTGCTGATAAATTTAAAATATTGTCTTTGTTGTTTTATTTTGTTTAAAAAAATAATAAAATTTAAAATTATTGTTTAAATATATGAATAAATTTTCATGTTTTTTTTGTCTATAAATAATATAACTATTAAATTTGCACAAAATTTTAAATTTGCACAAAATTTTAAATTTGATATTCAACTTAATAATTTTGGTATTTGATAATTGAGTTTAGGAGTGATTTAGATGTCTTTTTGAATAGACGTTTAATAACAATATTGATTTATAATTTCCTTTTTCAGGTGCTAAGTCATAAGTTTTTTTTAAGGAAAAGGCTATTGGGCTTAATTTTAAATTCTTAACAAAACAAGGAGCTATTGTTTGAAGAGGAGAAAAAAAAAATAGAAAACATTATTCTTTAGTCTTCTATTCATCCACCAAAACACAATCATTATTGGACCAAATTAATGTAGGGTTTAAATCAATAGTACAAACTAAATTTCTTTTTTCATTCATGTCTTCTTAAAAGTCTATAAATTTTATTTGAATTAATTAATTTTGAGATGTATTTTACAATATATATTTTTGTATATTGAGAATATTAAAATAAAAGAAGAAACATTTTTAAATTAAAATACCACATCCAACAACATTAAAAATTGACAATGATTATTCAAAATAGTAAATATCGTTATTTTTTGTCTACATAAAAAAATGTGGTTTATAAAGAAATACATATTAAAGAAATGTGAGTCATTTGATAGATGAAAAATACATATTAAATTTTCTAAAAGAAATATCTATTACATAAATATAATAGGATTAAAATTCAAAATCATTTTATATTTTTAATATATATAATAATATTCATTACCACATGATATATACGACTTCAATAGTTATATTTAATACACAAATAATAAGTTAAATTTTCATTATACTTTTAAGTCATACTCCAAATGATAAATATCGATATTGTTAGATTGAATGAGTTGTCTTAAACCAAATTGTATAAGTTAATTATAGTCTCTTATAAAAAAAAAAAAAATTGAACACATCAAGTTAGAGTATTTATAAAAAACAATCTTAAATATATATTTAAAAAATAGTTGAATTAAAAATACATAAATAAACAATATAAAAGTATGATTAATTAAAATGAGACAAATATAAATATTGAAACCGAGAAATATTCTCTGCTCTAAATTTTTGTTGTAAAAAACTATTAAAACTTCTTCTCTATTATTTTTTAATTAAAATTTATAACACTTAATTTTCTAAACTAAAAGTAAAATTAAAAGCTCACCATATTTCTCTCTAAAAACCTAGACTTCACCATAGTCCTTCCGGCCACAATAGCTACCCGATCAACATTTTAATTTTTCATTCCGTCAGGTCCCCCGCCGTACGTATTTCCGGCCACTCCTTACATTTCGGTTTGAATCTATCTTTTTCCTCATGAGAAGTAATTCATAATCAATTAAGCAATTTCCCTTTCCTTTCATTTCAGTGACGCGCGTTTGGTCATTTACAACGGCTCGAGACGCTACAAAAGTCATTAAGTCAATTATATTGTTGACTATCACATTAAGTAGCGCGTTTGTGTTTCTACTCGCGTTCCCCAAAAACACGTTTCGTTCTTCTGGAGATACAGTAACAGAACCAATGGCTCGAAGCTTTATTCTGTGGCTTCACGGTCTTGGTGACTCTGGTCCTGCAAATGAACCAATCAAGACATTATTCACTTCTCCCCAATTCAGAGACACCAAATGGTCCTTCCCTTCCGCCCCCTACGCCTCTGTCACTTGCAACCGTATGTATACTCGATATATTTTTTGTTAATTCATTATGGTATTGAAAAGTTATTAATTGTTGTGATTTTATAGCTATTAGAGATGTAAAATTAGTTATAAGTTAGTTATTCTAGTTAAGCTATAGTTACGAGTTAGTTACTATGATTAAGAATTAGTTGTTCTAATTGAGTGTATAAGCTTTGTTATATCTATTATTGTAATTATTTTTCTCATTTGATCAATACAAAAATTATCTCCATTTTTCTCTCTTTCATGACTTGATATCAACATTTATTGAAATGGTTTCAACAACAAAAACTTTTTTTGAATCATCAATGTGAATTCTTATGTCAATTGCATATGCATGAATTACTTCTGTGATGTTGTTATAGGTTATATGCAACATAAGGCACACAGTGTAGTAAGACAAATCATTTTCACTGTCAAGGGAAAAGCAATTAATTATAAACAAAAGAAATTGAAAATATCGTTTGAAATAAAAATAGGGTTGCATGCTCTTTTTCTTGACAACAATATCAGAATAAACGATTCCACCGATGTCTAGGCTTTAATTTTCTGCTTGGTATTGTTATTTGTATTTCCAATGAAATTATAAATGGCATATTAACATCACCTGAGATGGAATTTGTAGGCAGCATCATAGGTTTGCAATTAGGTTTTCACTTAGGGGTACAAATGCTGTGAAAACGCCACATGCTTTCACACTTTAAAAGACGATGCTTATATTATGTTGATTATTTTTTATTCTTGTAGATGGTTCTGTAATGCCTTCATGGTTTGACATTAAGGAGATTCCTGTTACAGCTGTAAGTTTGGCTTTCTTTTCTATCTTCCATTATTTCTTGTTAAGTGTTCTCTCTCTCTCTCTCTCTCTCTCTCTCTTATTTTTATATTAATACTGTGTGATCAATCTTGAAGGGAATATTTTG
The DNA here is from genome assembly GCF_000331145.2 of Cicer arietinum. Classification (NCBI taxonomy): domain Eukaryota; kingdom Viridiplantae; phylum Streptophyta; class Magnoliopsida; order Fabales; family Fabaceae; genus Cicer; species Cicer arietinum. The sequence continues at coordinate 852,745 of NC_021166.2, forward strand.
AACAATATAGCAAACTATAGCGAACCTTATTTTTATTAGCATGCTTGGGGGATTTCATATCTCCATTTTCCACATTTCTGCTTTGCATTAAGTAGTCAGAATGTAAATTAGAGTATGTATATTAAGTTCAGTTGAATTATACTGTTTTATTTTTAGAGACTGACGGGGTTCAAATGTCCACTTGATAGTAAGTGTGACTCTTTTCAAAGCAATACCCTGTGTTTTATCACGGTTGTGGACATGGTGCAAATGTCCCCTTGACAATGGGAAAGACTCTGTTTAAAGCATGACCCTTTGTGTTTTAATCATGGTAGTGCTAACTCATAACTGTTAACTTATTAAGTACAATGATACCTGCTGAGTTTTTTTTTTCTTTCTGTGATAGACTTAATGTTAATAATGGTTTGTTTACTAATGCCACACTGTACTGACAATATAACTGATTTCTTATAATTCTTTTCATCTTTCTCAAGTGGAATATTACTCTGATGAGATTATGAGAATCTTCTGGACTTGGTGACCCAACTTTGGTCAATTGTGAAACTACCTTCTTTGTCCTATATACTTTTATAATTTTAATATTGGTATCTCATGATTTTCAACAATTGATCGGAGTTATGCTTGCATCTTTCTTTTAAACTTGATCTATTGTGATATTATGTTGTCTTATTTTTCCTGATTTAATTGCTAATTCATGTGTGATGTAAGTGATACCCTTACGCTTCTCTTATAGATGGTGCATCTCCTAGGCCAAAACTTTAGTGCCTATGAGCATGATCATTTTTCTCATTAATTTTTTTGCAAGCACCATATGTTGACATATCTTGTTAATATCATACGAGAAGCTTAAAGGCCCCAATAATTACTTTAAGGCTCGTTGTACGTATTGAGCAACTTGCATTGTACTAGTACTTCTATCCTTTCTGGATGGTGTTGTTGATCATATCGATTGATGTTGTAAAACGTTCTGCTTTTTTTGTTGTTGCCAGGAGTCTCCAAATGACGAAAGTAGTTTGCTTAATGCTGTTCAAAATGTTCATGCTACTATAGACAAGGAAATAGCCGCTGGCGTAAACCCTAACAATATATTTATCTGTGGATTCAGTCAAGGAGGTCTCTCTTTTATTTCCCGTGTCTATTTGAATCTACCGTGAATGTTTGTGCTAATCTCTGGACCTTCCCACTAGTTCTTAATAGAAAAACAGATATATAAGCAACTTGCTGATAAATGGTGACATTGTTTTGCAGGTGCCTTGACATTGGCTAGTGTGCTGCTGTACCCTAAAACTTTAGGTGGAGGTGCTATCTTTAGTGGTTGGGTTCCATTTAATTCGTCTATTACAGAACAAATTACACCCGAAGCTAAGCAGGTACTTATCTTAAGGAATATTATTATATTATGTGTCATCTCAATTTTGTTCTTCTCGTTTTTCTTTTGTAGTCAAGCTTTCTTTTAGTTTTACTCTTGTCCATTTCTCTAATTTCCCCTGCATCTGTATGTGGAAATATTTAGTTTGGCATTGTCTTTGTTCTTAGGAACAAGATGTTTATTTGCTATATGTTCCAACAAAAGTACACCGGTCCAATAAATAAAACCATATGTGTGGCTTTAAATACATAAATGCTTGGATTTCTGTTTTCTTCCATAGCAAAGCATGGAGGCCAGCTCAGCTGGTTTTCCTTCATCATGGCCTATTGAAGTTGGTATACAGTTGTCCTTGGAACGATGACACTTCACAGTTTAATTGCTTATGTTGATGGTATTTTATTTTCAACTTAGAATCACTTTCCATATGAGCCATGAGCCTTACTATAGAATAACATAGTATGAGTGGATGGAGTATTTTCAATTTGGAAAGACACTATAATTTATATAGCTGGTTATGATAATATTTGACTTCATTGAATTTGTGGTTTGTTGTTACCATCTATTTTTTGTTGTTGCTAACTTAGTATGTGTAAAATACTATACAGACACCCATACTGTGGTCCCATGGGCTTGCTGATAAAACAGTATTGTTCGAGGCCGGACAAGCAGCCCCTCCATTCCTTGAAAAAATTGGTGTTGGTTGTGAGTTTAAGGTGAAATTTTAAGTTCTTTACGATTCGGTTTGTTTATTTATTTATCTAATGATCCCTTCTCTCGATATCAATATTGACATTTGGTATTCTTAGGCTTATCCTGGTCTTGCCCACTCGATAACCAGCGAGGAGCTGCGGTATCTCGAGTCATGGATCAAGGCACGCCTACAGAGTTCTTCGTAGTAGTTATTTCAGCCCGTATCTCTTGCATTGCAACTGAATAATTTGAATATATGCTTGTGCTTGTGTAGACCTCCGTATCATTCTATATCTATTTTCACTTTGTTGTTATCAATAATTAACCGGATTGAAATTCTTGATCTCAGTTACTGTCTTTTCTTTTCTTACTCTCTCAAAAACCCTGCAAGTTTGCATTATCTGCCTTTGGTATATGGCATAATATTTGTTTATTCTCCTTTATTTTGTTCTTCTCATTTTGCATAGCAAGAGTTTTAAAGTTGTTGGGTTGCCATAATAGCATCTCCAGTTGTGCAATCTATCACGTGTGGTATAAGTTGATCTCATTATGCCACGTCACTTAGAAACAACTCATTCGATATTCGCTCCAATGATTAAATCGGTAAGAACTCATGATAGATTCCAGAACTTATCTCATTTTTTTTGGCAGGAAACTCGTCTCATATATTAATATTTAATTTTTATTTTGACTTAAAATATTAACTAAAGTATTTCTAATTAATATATGCAATAATATTTTATTTCAAAAGAAAACAAATATAAATTTTATTACAATAATTAAAAATTAATGAGAAATATATGACATTATATAATTAAAAGCTATAAAAATAAATAACATTATATAATTATATAACTAATACAGAATAATCCAAAAGCAATCGTGAGAGGAAAACTGAGTATACAATGAAGTGAAAGCAAAATTTGATGTAAAATGAAGTGAGACCAATATATTGAGTGTAAAATTATGAACAATATAAAAATGAAATTGTAAGATGAAAATTAAGTTTAATATTTCTTAATGATCACATGATTGATATAAATTTAATTGAAAAAAATGGTAACATTTATCCAATGGTAATATTAATTGATGTTGACTTTAATTGCTGCAAAGTTTTTTTCTCATGAACCATTGCATTGCTTCCCAACCAAACTATCCCTTTTTAAAGTTGAGTTCGTACATTGAGTAACTGACCAAGAACCATTCCCTATTTGAGGTGGCCTAAGAAGCTTTAACCACAACATATTCATTAGCAATATATATGGAACTCAAAATTTGCTCAATCTGTTTACGTTTTTATTATCAAACAAAAAACTCAAAATACAAGTGTTGGAAAATCCCAATTCCAAATAGTTAACAAAATGAAGTTTCAAATCCAAAAGAAAAAATGGGAGGCATGGAGTCGATCACTAGTTGGTATCCTCTCTAGTCACTCACCCATTTTTGCAAACAACTCGTTGTGAGTCGTGGCCTCTCCTTTATTAATCGAAAACTTTACTCTTATATCGATTCAATTATACTCCTATCTCATCTTTGTTTTTTATTTTATTTTATTTTTATGACTGAACCTGAACCTGAACTTAACTAAATTAATGATATATTAATTGATTTGATTATTAGATTTGCAAACAAAAAATTAATTTTTTGTTAGAAATATAATTTGAAAATAAAACGACAATGCTAAATTAAAATAAAATTTAGTTGAATAAATTCTAAATGAAAATTTTAAATGCAATGCAAATAAACCGTGTCCAAGATATGGATTAATAATTCAATTTACCTTTATTTTACTAAGTGTTATAAACACTGCAGCTAATGGATTGTGCAAACATATCAATAGCACATGCCTCAAGTCAGCAAGTGATAAGAGCCTCAAACTTTTTTTATTTTATTTTTAATATAAGGGTATATATATTATTTTGGTTAAATATATTTCCAATTCTTATAAAATTAGTATATTTTAAGTTTAATCTCTAAAAATAGTGTCAAACTAGTCAGACCCTATTTTTTTTATAATATAAAATTGAATTTTTCTAAATTAAATATATTTTCAATTTCTAAAAAATAAAGAAATCTTAAAAAGTAAGGAAATTTTAAGTTTAATCCCTAACAAAATTTTATTCACTAGTTTTTATCTTGATTCTAGAGATTTTTTTATAGATTAAAAATATCATTAAAAAAAAATAACAACTACAAGTGAATAAAAAAAAATTAAAGACTAAAAATTGAGAAATTTGTTATAAAGACTAAAATTAAATTTTTAAATTTTATATAGACTAAAATTTATTTTATCTATTTCTGAATTATTAAAATTATATATTTTTTTATTAAAAATTCAATTTAAAAAAATGTAAGATCCTTATATAAATTTACGTTTAAAATTATATATATATAAAAACTAATGATTTTGGGTTAATTTATTTGATTTGATTCCATTAAAAATAATTGAATTAACTAGATTTACCCGGTCCAGATCTTCCCCCAAAACGTGGCAGGCGAGATGCGGATTCCATATGATTGTTAACCAATAATAAAAAAAAAAAGATACAACTCTATTTTGTTTCCCTTAAAAAGGAAAAACCCTTAATCTTATTGCTTTGTGTTATTTTCTACATTCTGCAAAACCAGAATGAGTAAACTGTACAGAAGAGGAATGGTTCATCCTTCGCCGCCACTCATATTGTACCTACTTTCCTTCCTCCTCCCAGCTACCGTCCTCACTCTCACCGTCCCTCTCTCACCGGAGGATAAGGAAGCCGTCGCTTACCTCATTCTATATCCCTCTTATTCTTCTTCTTCTAGTCACCAAAACACTCGCCGGAAATCCAAGGGTTTGTACCACGTTAATCATCTACCTCTCTTCCATTGCAATTGCTTCAATTGCTACACGAGTTATTGGGCTCGTTGGAACTCATCACCGAATGTCCAAATCATTGACAAAATCATCGAGGCATTTGATGAGGATTCATTCTCTCCAACATGGAATGATAAGATAAACAAATCGTCCGAGTGGACTCGCTCTGAGTTCGCGATTGATTCTGTATCTTCCGAGTCAGAATCGGTGGGGGAGAGTAGTTGTATTACTATTAGTAATAGTGTTGATGTTAGTGAAGAAAGTGATGAGATTGAAAATGAAGAGAAAAGCACTGTCAGAAGATTTATGAGTTTCATTCGAAGAAGGATTTGGAATGCTTGCTGGCTTTGCATTAATTTCCGGAACAAAAAATAGGTCTGTTTTTTCTTCTTTAATTTTGTTTCACTTTCTAATTTCTTTATTTTTATTTTTATTTTTATTATATTATTATTCGTCACTCCTATGCAGTCTTTAATGTATAAAACGAAATCGTAATTTGTTTTTTGTGTGACATGAGATTATTTTTGTTATAATCAATCACCACTGTCAAATCGTACTTTTTTATTTATTTATGTTTTCTATTTTTACCTAAATACATTTCTGGATTGTTTTTTTTAGCAAACTTGCTCTCTTTCTTTTTTTTTTTTTTATGGCTATTAATTTGTTTGTTTTACTTGGTCAAAAGAAACACATTTGTTTTACTTGTTTGTTAGTTTTCTTTTCTTTTTTTTTTTTCCGTTATATCATTTTATTCGGAACCTAAATGTTTTTGACTTATTATTCGAAACCTAATTAGTAGTGCTCGCTGAGTAAAATAATAAATAATAAATAAATTAGTGGTCCTCCCATCACGAGCAGCTAAAATTCCGAGATTTAATTATCATTTTTAGAAAAGAATAAATAAATTTAAGGTTGTGTTTGATAATATCAATAAACTAATTTATAGTTTATTATGTTAGTTTATAAGTTTATATAAGTTAATTAATGAAACTTTTTGATAAAAAATAAATTTATCTCACTAATTTATAATTTATTTTGAAATCCTATTTTACGTAACATTTTACAGTTGTTTTACCTTTTCTTTCATGTATAACTTTATCATTATTTTTTACTTTAATTTTTATGTAAAGCAAAATAAGTTTTCAACTCACTCACTCTCTCGTTGATATACCTTATCAAGGTGGCCAACAAACAGTTGAAGGAAAAGAAGACAACGAAGAGGAGGAGCATCAAAGCCAAATATGCCTCATTATCAGGTGGTGGAGATATTACATTTTGATGATATTGCGAGTTAGCATGATAGTGCTAATTCAACTACTGCACCACCATTCACTCTCGTTAATAATATGGTTGCTAAATACAGTTTGGAAAAAGGGATTGAGTTGAGGCGTTTTTCACTTAGTTTGATTGATAATGAAGTGAGACGGTTTTTTTTTTTATGAGTATCGAGAATGTTGGTGACACGAAAGATTGGTTGCTGTATTTGCATGCCAAAGAAATGCTTTTTTTTTTTTTTTATATATATATAACTTTATTTGATTGTTTTAATTATCTTAGTTCTATTTAGTGGAAATGTATTATTTGTAACTTATATCCCGATGAGATAGGAACTATGTCTTTTATTTGTGTTCATGAATGATTTTTTTGGATATGGTTTCTGATGTTTTATGTATGTTCTTTATTCATTAAAAAACTATTAAGGAAAAATAACAGGTAAGAGTGAGAAAAATAATTCATAAAAGAAATAGAGAGTATAGAGAAATATTTCAAATTTTTAGATAGATATCATGAATGTTAAAAGTAATACTAAAAAGGAGACGCACTTTGTTGGAGTATGATATCCTGTACAATAAGTGCAATTGTTACATATTATTATAAATATAATTTTAATCAACCATACATGACTTCGTGTTATAAAAAGAGAAAATTAGGTACATGAGATACTAAATAGCACTGTGTTCGACGTTTCGATACCTCTATAATGGAGCGAAACTGAATTTTGGGAGATATACTACATAGTACATGAATGAAGTGCATGGAATACATGAATAAAAAAGTTGGTTTTGAAAAATTATAAGTGTCCATCAAATAAATTTTTGAAATTTTTTTTTTGGTTAATTAGTATTTTTGAATTTTATAAATTAATAAATATATTATTAAAATTATAGTATCAATTAAAAATTGAAATAGTTTATGAATAAATTTTTATTATTAAAGATCATGATGTGACATGAAATAAAAGTCTAACAAAGATCATGATCTACCGTGAATCAATTAAAAAAATATTTAAAACTTCAACACCATAAATAATAATAATTGTATTTATTTTTATAATTAAAATAATGACTTAAATGATATCAATTTAATACAAATAAAAAAAATTATATTTCATATTAAATTAACATCTTTCACATCACTCTCAACAAAATTGAGACAAAGTCAAAGCTAGGCAAGGCGCGTGTATATGGAATAGCAGGCCATAACCTACTAATTACACCTCACACCAAATTATAATTAATGATAATAATAATACACTTAAATGCGTCCTTAAGTTCTAAACAAATACGTTAATGTCTTATTTTAAATTTAAATTAATTACGGTATAATTTAATATCTCTTTTTAAAATTAAAAAACAATATATTTAAATATATTTTGATATTTTATTCTATTTAAAATGAACTTTTAATCTTTTTATATATTGTATTTGTGAGTTGAATAAATATTTTTCATATTCCTTTTGTTGTAATTAATGTTAGTTATTTATTAAATTATTAAAAATAAATTTATTTTATTTTATTTATATATTAAAATTTAATGTTATTTAACTATATAGTTGTAAGTTAGCATTTATTCTAGGTGGAAATTAAACTTCTATGAAAAGGAAAATCTAGTTGATTAACTTCAGATTGATGTTTTATACTTGCTAGTTATCAACAATTTATATTTACTAAACAGTAATTATAGTGTTTAACCGTGTTAGACAGGGTCATTACTCATTATAAGTATTTGAAACTTCAAAAATATCCCTAAGTTTTTCTTTTTATTGATAATTTTATCTACTGGATTAACAAATCATAGTTAAATTTAAAGACAAAATTAACTAACAAAAAGACATATATGAAGATTAAATTGATTGGCAAAAATACTTTGATGATGATGTTTTTATCATTTTAATATATTTAGGGATTGCAATAACAGCGCCTAACATATTTAATGAAGCAAATGGTTGTTTACTGAATTAATATTATTTGCACATGTTTTGCATCTACAACATAGTATATATATAAATACAAATCTACATGTGATGTAACCTTCTCCAAGTTAAAGCAATTCCACTGTATAATTCTGTACTAGTAAACTTTTGCAAATTGTGTAGATAGCATCATTCAACCTTCTTTATGATGAAATTATAACTCATCCCTTTACATGAAACAACTGAAAATTAAAGGAAAAAGAAGGTTGAATATTTTTATAGGTACAAATAAGTAATACAGTTGAATGAACATGAAGCATATATGTGTAAGTAAAGGAAGTTTTTGAAAGAGAGAAACAACAATACCTTTTTATAGGGAAGGGGAATGAATTCAATTTCAAAGCAATTAAGCATGTACAGGTATGGAGGAACTCATAGAGACACATCCTTTTAAGCGTTCAATAATGAAGTTTTTGGTGACAAGTCCTGAATGATGAGTAAGAGGAAGACCTTCTTTCACACATTCATCATACCTCTCAAGAGTAGACACAATGTCACTGAAATCTGGCCTCTTTGAAGGATTTGCTGACCAACATCGTTTTATCAGATGTGCTAGTGCTGGCTGACAACTAGCTGGCAATGGAGGCCTTTCATTCTGCTCCAAATTTATATACAATAACTCAATCAGTGACTGACAAATGCTGGCTGACACAAAGGTTTGTCACTTTTCGAGAGATTCAAATTTCATATTCATAGAATTTGCATGATTATTAACTTATGTGTAGATTACAAGATTTTCTGATATCTCATATTTATAAAATATCGACAGAAACACAACATTGGTTATAATTTGATAAAATGAAAGTAATTGAATGTAATCAGATGTGTCGGTGCTATTATTTATGCTAATTAGCCTATTTTATATACAAAAAATTAATCAATGATAGGGTTCCTTCATAATCCCATTGGAGTGACCAGATGTAAAAAAAAAAGAGGATAATTTAGTTAATCTATGTTTTGTTGGGAATTTGAAATTCCACATTGGTTAAAAGAATTGTATCATATGTTCAATTTATCAATCATTTATTTTGGTTAAAATATTGACTTATCGTCTCCTATCTAACACCAAATGTAAGGCAGAAACACCCTATGTTTTTTAGTTATTCAGGACATGTCTTTTACCAACCAAACATCTTGACAATGTAACAACACCAGACACATATTCTGTGGTCAACCTGACATAAATTACTGTTGGGTATTGCTCATCTTGTAAGTTATAATTTGTAACTTAGACTTGAATCAAAATAGAAAGAAAGGAACTGCAGCCACTCTGCAGTCGGAAACGTAGAGATACAATTGACCGAACTATGTGATCAAACTTCGTGTTTCTTTGTTTGCGTATCTATTTCTTTTGAACTAGGGTTGTTATAGGAAGTGTATTTGTTTGGCTTTTATCAGTAAGCATGATAAAAGGTGATGCAATGGCTTAAATATAGATATAGGGTCTAACCTTCTCAGCAACAGCAAAAGCAGCTTGCACTGGAGTCATTCCTTGAAAGGGAAGCAGAGCTGTAGTGAGTTCCCAAAGCACAATTCCAAAACTATAAACATCAACTTTACGAGCATAAGGTTTTTCCTTAATCATCTCCGGCGCCATCCAACGATAAGTTCCCATGTTTCCTTTGGTTTCGCGGCATCGTGTTTCAAGACACGATGTCCCGAAATCCGCTACCTTAACCCTCATCTCATCATTGAGAAGCAAATTATTTGATTTGAGGTCTCTGTGAATCACACCTTGAGAATGAAGGTATTCCATACCCCTTGATATGTCAAGTGCTAACCTTAGTATAGTTTCTATTGAAAGTGAATAAGGCTCTTTCTTGTTCAGATACATCCTCAAAGTTCCTTGTGACATGTATTCTGTTATGATGCAGTACACAGGTGGTTTTTTACATGCTGCAATAAACTGTAAATTAAAAATTACACATAAGTCATCAATTCAAATAATAGAGTGACTAAAGTGGTAAGTGATTGTGAGTCTTTAAAATAATAAAATAAGGAACCTAATGCTTTTCTTTAAAATCCAAAGGAACAAATAAGGACAAGAAGTGGACATAACAATAAGAATAAGAATATTAATGAAAACCTGAACGATGTTAGGATGAAAGAGACGTGAAAGTAAAGCAACTTCAGATTTGAATTGCTGTTCAAGCAATGTTCTTCTCTCTTCATTCTGAGTAGGAATCCTAACCATTTTAACAGCAACAGCTCTCTGCTTGTAAATTCCACGGTAAATTCTACTGTGAGCTCCTGATGCAAACTTGTTACCTATGAAAAGCTGAGAAAGATCAGCAGTCCATTCTTCTTGATCCTCCTTCGAAGCTTCCCATGTTTCCACATTCTCAGAGTCTAATATCATTGACCATGATTCTAAGCTATCAAATCTTTTTCTTTCCATGTTGTCTGCGTCACAATTCAACCGAGTCTTTGAAGATGAAGAAGAAGGCTCTGGTAAAGGTTTATTCTTAGACCTTCGAAGTCGAAGCTTGGTGAAACATGAGCCTGCCATTGAAGCTCTAGCAAAGTTCATGACTCTGGAATATGTTTATATGCTAATTATGATTCAAATTTCAAAACAGACTGTCAAAAGGAATTTTTCTTCTGAATGTGTGAATTGATTTCAGGAACTGCATAAACCGGTTTCGAAACATAGGCTCCAATGAAAATTGTAGAACATGTATCAAAATGATTCATTTATCAATTCAAACAAGACCCTTTTGGTTTAAATGAAAAATAAAGGTGTGTTATGGAACCATGTCATGCAATTTTGTGACAATTGGTTCATCAAAGTTGTGAAGGATAAAAACTGTTACAGCACATAAGAACCAAAGACACAGAAGAAAACGTAAAGGGTTGTTGAAGTTTCATTGTATAAGGAAGAAATGAAGGGAAGTTTCATGAAAAATATGTTAAATTAATTGTGCTAAGAAAGAGAGAAGAGGAAGAAGAAAAAGAAGAAGAAACAGTTTTCACGGTTTTTCCTAATAGGATAGATGAGGAGGATTAGGTTGTTTAGCAGCATAAAGATGAATTGAAAGGAAAAAGCTTCAAGGGTGTCTCGTGAGTACTTGGTTCAAAAGTAAAACTGATTATAGTGATAGAGAGAAAATGACTTTTTTTTTTTTGGTTTATTTAATTTGAGCTACCTTGCTTGTTTCTGTTTGGGTAGTTTTCTTTTCTTGTATGCATCATCATAATAACAATAATAATAATCATAAATGTTATAAGTGGTCATAGTGCAAAGCTTGGTGTAGATTTTCAGCTTTGGATTTGGCTCCTTCAACAATATGCACTTTTTGGGATATGGAACATATTATCCCATCTTTAGCTGTAGCACCACATTGTTGGGGCCAAAAAAGTCCTAGAATTCATGTGGCACGTAACAAAATTTCAAAGATAATAAAAGAAAAGACAAGACATGTGTCATGTCAAGGACCGTTTGATTCAAGTTCCACTGATTGTCTTTCCTTCTGCTCAGAAAATCTAGTTTAGCATCTCTTTAGTCAGGTACTGGTAGGTACATAAGCACTAAGGTGTGTGTCTATAGACTCTATATATATATATATATAAAAGTGAGGATGTCATCGCACCATAATTACACCTCAAATAAATTTGGCTAGATTACGAATTTTATCATGTAAAAAAATATTACGAATTCAACCATTTCTAGTTATGTCATTTAATAAAATTTAGACATCTCTAGATAAAGTATGAAAAAAATGTGGACTTTAATAAAATTTTATTATGGGAGAAAATTGATTAAAAAAAAACTATAATTTTAAGTTTCAGCATTTAATTCTTTTAAATAATAATTATTTACGACTTTATGTATGGTTACCTAAAATTTAATTGGTCAAAATATTTATTTTTATGTAATTTTTACTTTCTTCTAATAATTATTCGTACTAAATAGCATTTCTCATTTATATATTTAATAAGAATTTAATTCATTACTTTTAATTCAAAATATTGCATCTATAAAATTTGTGTTTTACCCAAAATTATTAGAGGGATAATTATTTTAAGTTTGATATTTGATATTAACATATCCTGACTTTGTATATAGTACTGGTGCACATTTTTTTGGGACGATCCTTTATTGGATCTATTGGTGATAAATTGAGCACTAACATAGAGATAACATACAATTTGATCGAGGCTATATATGTTCTCTAAGCATTTCAATTGCGGATCATCTAATGATACATTTATACTCCAATTTAAGCATTGGGTTGAAACTTTGCATAGGAAAGATTCCAAACATGGAATCACTCACACCTTTAAAAAATTAAACGGTGTAAAATGTTCTCTTTCTTTTTTGACGGAAAAAAAAGGTGTGGAATCTTGATTAATGGCTATTTTTTTAAATGAATTAGAAATGTAGAATATTAAACTAGATATGATAATGATTAGAATTTGAATGGGACATTATAATATCGGTTTTCGTACTTGCAATTTAAAAATATATTTGTATTTAAATCAATTTTCACGTGGACGTCAATCTTACTATTCATACTCGTTCTTTATAAATACTTAGGTATTCATATCCGTCCCGCAATTAAACTAAAATAAATACTTTTACATCTCGAAATATAATATCATGTTAACACAATCATAAAAATATTAAACTAAAATATTTAAACATACAAAAATATATTAAATAAATATTTATTTGATTTAGTGATATTAATGAAAAAGCAACAATAAAGAAAATTAATTATTAGGTTATACACAAAATAAAATTTAAAAAATAATTAGCATCTTTTGTGAAATTAATTGCTAAATTTGTACGTGTCTTACGTATGGGCTATTTTTATTCCACCTAAAAAAATCAAGAAAATTTTGATTAATTATTGTTGGGATTTTATTTATATAATTAAATTGGTACCATAAATATTATTAGTCATGATAAAATCTTCATCTTTGATAATATTTTGTGTATATGTATATATAAATATTTTTCTATTATGAATAAAAATAATATATACATATATATTATTCAGGAGAACTTAAAGTACTCGTATCCACTTATTTTTTTGCAGCTAATTATCCGTACTTACACCTGTACTCAAAATACAGATTTTAACCCATTTCATTGTGAATATTTTTTGAAGGTATAATAGATATGAATATTACCCTATCTTTCAGAATCCAAATGATTCATTGCAATCACTCGATGGGGCCGAAATAGATTGTTCCCATCACCTCTAGCGACGGGTCTGATCTACTTGAAAGTCCAAATTTTTAACTATAGTTTCTTGCTAATTTTATTTTACTTATATTAAAGTAATATACATATGATAGACTTTTTTAATGCCAACACTTGTTGTCCAATTTTTAATTTGTTGTGAATTTAACAATGTATTATTTATATAAAAGACATATAAAATCATTCAATTTGTGTTATTGAAGTTTTGTCTACTCAATTTTATACCTGTCTTCTGTATGTAACACACACATATATCTATTGAACTTTTAAAACATTGAACTTAAAATTTCGGATACAACTTTCAATACAATATTTCTAAATTTCGATCATTAACAAGAACACTAAACGCTTGTTGGCATTTGTCTTTTAATTAACCAAGTCAATTACAATTGATAGGGCTCTTCAAAGACAAGCAGAGTATCATAAACTCACGCAAACAAAAATTATAAGATATACAACCATCATATTACTCTTGAAGTAGGGGAGTACAGAGGGATGAAACAGGAGAAAAAAGAATAAATTTTCAAGGATAGCCTTAGATTTTGAGTATACCTTAGTTCAAAAAAATAGAATTATAAGTTGAAGATTGCGAAGACAACAATTAAATATCTAACTCATTTCTATAAAACTAACCAACTTATAAGGTAAAAAATTGTGCATATTTTATAAATAATTAGGCTCTATCTATCGCTAAACAATGCATGACTTAGATTTTTCTCCGACAAGTAAAAACAATGGAAAAAGTATAATGCATAAATGCAACGCAGAACAACAGAGCCTGCGAACTGTAAATAAACAGAATCATAACAGAACCAACATATTTTTAACACAAAACTTGTGTATGTTTATTAGATCATTAATTATTTAAAAGTAACCCCCCCCCCCCCCCCCCCCCCCTCTCTTCAAAATTAACAACCTTTATCATTTGATATCCTTGCAGTATTTAAAAAGAAAATGAAAAGCATGCTAAAATTACCGATGTCCCCAACTACTAGAAGATGAAAATGGAAGCTACAGTCTCGATGGCGTTCCGCCAGAAACTACAAGAGTTTCGCCTGTTATGTAAGAAGCATCATCAGATGCCAAAAAAGCTGCAGCAGCACCCATGTCTTCAGTTGTACCAAGCCTTCCAAGTAATGTCTTCTCTTCAAGCTCTTGTCTCTACAATAGTACGTATACATACAAAATCCGTTCAAACAACAGGTGCGGAAGGATATTTGAGGCAAGAGGAAAAACCTATTTGGTTCGAAAGATACTTACCATAGCAGAATTACTGGTAATGAACGAAGCAAAATTAGTCGGTACAAAACCAGGAGCAACACAGTTTACGCGCGTGTTAGGGGCCATCTCAGCAGCCAAGGCCTACACATCATATTTGCATAACTATCAAATTTCAAAAACAAGAACAATAGCAGTTCATATGGTTTTTAAAAGAGAAATTGGAAGGCAAGTACAAACTTTGGTAAGTCCAAGAAGCGCTGTTTTGGTCACTCCATACATAGCCATAGAAGCTGGCGGGTTATAACCGGCGATTGATGAAATGATAACAACAGAAGAACCCTTCTTCAAGTGAGAAGCTGCATCCTGTGTAAAAAATAAAACGGTGGAAAACACATCAGACACCATTTTACAGCATCAGCAGAAAGAGAAAATGTTGAAACATTTATATTGGATTATTTATTTTTTCTTATATATGTTAAAGCCATTTCACAGATTAATTACCTTCAGAAGAAGTATAGAAGCTTTGACATTTATCTCCCATAACTTGTCAAGGACTGACTCTTGTGTTTGCAGAATGGAATCAACAGAAGGATTTGCAGCAGCATTGGACACAACAACATCTATCTTTCCATACTTCTGTAACAAAACAAAAAAATTTCAAACACATATTAGAACTACATTCAAATAGTAAACAAGACAGACTATAATATGAAAAATTATTAAACTGATGTGCTGATAAAAACCGAAGCCAAGATCATGATAGCAAAACATATTGTCCGCTAATTCGATTAAGACTTGCACAAAATATGATTGATGAGTGCTAAGATTCCAATAACAGATATAGAAGTGCTTATGTATTCTATAACTAAAGTTAAAATAAAGTCAAATTGTTTTCATATATGCAATAAGTTGTTTTCATAAACTATTATGAAGAGCTTATAGAAATAAGTTGAAAACAACTTATGAACATGTCATAAGTTGTTTCAATAGGCTCTCCAATACAGTCTCTCAAGAGTTTATGCTCGTAGATAAGCTCAAATAAGTCAATCCAAACATGCTGATGATTTATTTAACCAATTGGTAAATGAAGATAATGGGGACAGAATGCAAAGATAAAATCAACAGAAGCCTTCAGTTGAAATTGGACAAGTTTACATTAACAAGACAAGATGATTTATGAGTTGAATAAATTTAAAGCTTGATCTGAAGAAAACATCACCTGAACAGTTTTGTCTATCAAATCCTTCCTTTGTTGAGCATTTGAGACATGGCAAACAACTGCCAATACATCAATTCCTTTGGCCCTGAGTTTCTCAGCAGCCTCATCAACATTTCTCTGCAGCAATCCAATCATAAACAAAAAACCTTTTCACTTTTCAATAATGATTAACAAACATGTTTTTCTGCGACAAAATTTGATTTTGAAATAATTAATTTTGTAAAATTGATTTAAGTTAAAAAATGAATTGAATATACATTCACGTAAAAATTGGTTGTTGAACGATAAAATTGAACATGAAAATGAAGTTAGGAATTCTAATCTACATCAAACAAACATATGAAAATCAATTATGAATATTTGGAATCGCCATACTGTGAAACCAGAGACACAGTAATTATGATCTAAATATAATGAATAAAAAAAGGGGAAAAGGATGATAGTTGAAATGAAATAGAAAAAGAGGAATTGGGAAAAGGAACCTGTCTGCGAGAAGAGATGACAATAGAAGCACCCTCTAAACCAAGTCTCTCAGCTATGCTAAATCCAATTCCTTGAGTGGAAGCTGTCACGATCGCAACCTTTCCTTTGAATCTCTTTGGTGTTTCCATTGCTACTTTCAAATCACGCTTAAGTTCTATCTGATGAGAAAAAGAAGCAACTAGATTTCGCTGTGCTCTCTAAGTCTAACTAACAAGACACAATCATCTTTGGATTGAATTAATATATATATTTTTTCTACGTTTATGGTTCCGGTACTTTTCACCACTCGTATTCATAACACATAGTCACATACTACTAGTATAAGATTTTTTTTCCATCATTTTCATGAAAAAAAATAAATAAATAAAAGGTTCTGTCAAAAGAAAAACATAAGTATTAACGCCGGTTATTTTATTTTATTTTTTTTAGTTTTTTTATGGTGAGTACAGTTTTGTTCTCTTAATTTTGTTAAAATAAAGTTTTAATTCTTTTATTTTAAAATTAATTTTTTGTCTCTTGTATTTTATTGATGATGTGACACTTAGATGATATTTATGAGTTTGATGAAATATTTTTATATCATTATTATTATTAATTTTATTTATATATTAAAATATTAAAAATCAAGTTATTTTACTTTTATTTAAAAATATAAAAATAATTAATTTTTTTATTTTATTAAACTATTTTAAATATTTAAATTTATTAAAATTTTAATATTTATTTCATTATTATATTAAAAATAAATTTTTTTATTTAAAAATTATAATTTAAAATACTTCAATATAATATTTAAAATTATTTTATTTTATCCAATAATAATTTAAAATTTTAACATATTTACATAAAATATATTATATTTTCTTTATTTTATTAGTCATTTAGTCCTTGAATGGGTTTATTGATAAATTTAATCTATAAAATTATTAAAAAAATAAATACTAAAAAGATGTATTTGCAATGTACAAACCATACAAAATGCCTAAATAATTCTTCAACTCGAAAAATAAAAAATAATTTACAGAAATAATTTTTGTCATTTGTCTCTTCTAGCAAAGTCAATTTGAATTCGTGAGAATGTGTTTCCCGGGACAAACTTATTTACATTACACATGTTACACCACAAGTACCGGTGTAATGTGATAGTTTACCCATGGGATCATTAAATCTAGTTTGTAACTTATATCCATCTACTCGGTTGGCAAATTGTAGTTTAAAAAGTACCTGGACAGGTATGTGTTCTTCCCATGCACAATATTTTGTGGGTAAGACAAGTAGATAACCACATTTCTTTTCCTTTTATAAAAAAATCAAAATGAAAATGAATAAAATAAACCATAGTGTTATTTTAACAAATGCCAATAAAGCAGTGGATGAGTGTTTAACAAACCAGAAAGAAATGAAACATCCAACAACAAAAATCAGCAAAATAAAACAAGTGGAAACAGCAGCAAACAGATACTAGAAAATAAACCCCAAAGCAGCAGAGATGCAAACAGCAGTAAAAAAGCCCAGCAGCTGCAAAACAATGTTGTCCAAAATCGAGCAGTAAAAAAGCCCAGCAGTAATAAAACACTCATCCACTGTTTTAGGCATTTGTTTTGGTTGTTCCATTTGTGCATGATAAATCCTGGAGGACTTTCTCATTGCTTGTTAGAACCAACAAACAAGCAATGAGGAAGTCCTCAAGGATTTATAATGCACAAATGGAACAACCAAAACAACTGGCTAAACATACACAACAAATACACTCCAAAAACAGAACAGTGCGCAAAAATCAGAACCGAAAAAAAGAACAATATGCATCAGCAGTGCTGTAAAATATACCAG
>NC_021166.2:871214-904477 GCF_000331145.2 Cicer arietinum
AATGCAATGACAGAACCAAAAAAACCACTATATGCAGGAACACAGAAATGCAGTAATTGAAATTATGCAGGAATTTAAACAGAGTGCATCAATTAAAACCAAGATTGAAAGAGAAGAACACACAAATTTATTACGGAGTTCAATCCAATGATGACCTACGTCTCCAGGAGAGAGAAGCTCCAATATTAAACGAAAGAATTCATATCAAGATTACAAGAGAGAAACCTTCACTCTTGATTTTCACTCGTGGTGTTTTTCTCTGTCTCTATTTTTTTCTCTCTTCTCTCTCGCTGTTTTCAAACAATCTCTCTACTGACTTCTGTTCTTGCTCACTGCAGCAGCTTAAATCCTCTATCTTATACCAGCTTGGCAAACATAAAGGAAATAGTAAAACAAAAAGAAAAGGCCCAACAAGAGAAAGCCCAATATGCCTAATATTTTTGTGAGTCGCATTCCATAAAAACTCAAGACAGCAGAAAAGAGACTTGGCCCTTCACCCTGGTAAAATGAAACTGACACTGCAGGGAACCAAAATATGAATGGCTTCACATCAGAACATCACAGAAGCTATGTGACTTAAACGCCTGCAATGAACCAAAAATGCTGCAGCCAATAAACAAAATATGCTACATAAAACCTTGTCTAGATATCATTGTAATGTAAAGCAAGTATACAAGAGCACCTTTATTGTTCCGTTCCCACTCACAAGGTCACTAGAAATGGTAGACGGGATAGTGAAGGCAAACAAAATAAATAGAGAATAGCATTTTCTAAACCAGCCCCTATCTACAATCTTATGTCATAGACTGGACAGTAAAGTTTGTAGACATTTGACATTCAGCGCACAAGAACATATGTCCATTAGTTCGGAAAAACCTAAACATCAAAATATCAGTCAGAAACATTCAGGACAAGATCAACAACAAACTTCAATGTTTTTCAGCTCAAACATAAGGATTCCTAAATTTATTTAACAGATCTGGTATTTCATAACCAAGCATGTCATCTACGGCTTGAATCATTTTAGGCTTTAATTTCTCAAATTTGTCGATGCTATAACCATTCAAAACTTCTCTGAAATGATCTACATTAGGAAAATCACCAGCTGGTAGATGAAACTCCCTTTGAACCTGCTTTGCAAGATGAAAATAACAAGTAATTAAGAAACTAAGCAAAATAAGGAAAGAGAAATGAAAGGAGGATACCTTTTTAAATTCATCTTCAAGATTATCTATAAGCCTTTGCTGAGCCTTAGCTTTGCCTATCATTGCAGGCATCTCCATCTTAAGGTGACTAATTATATAGGCATGGATTTTAGCAGATCTAGCACGTTTGACAAATTCATTGATCTGCACCATTCCAATGACATCAGATTTTTTAACCCGAAAATGAAAATAATACAAACAAGTAAGAGTATAAGCTTGCAGTTACCTGCCATGTATACGTTTACTCGTTTGTATGACCAGGTTAAACAATAATATGAAAGTAGAATTATACCCGACCATCACACGCCTTTCTTGGAATATCTACCAAATCTGCAAGAAGATCATTTTGTTCCTTCTCAAAAAGGGCCTGTCCTAACGGGCCAACAGAGCCTTCATTTATAGGCTTGTCATTGAATGAGCTGAAAAGTCAAGGAAAGTAGAATAAACTAACAGCTGAAGAATGTCAAATTAATAGGAGAATGAAACGATTGATGTAGTGTGAAAACAATATGAAGCAGAGGCAGACACAAAGCATTTAAATGTGAGTCTACCTACAAAATTCTAAAAAAGAAAAGATAATAAAGATCACTTTTTCACCAAAACTGCAGAAACATAAAAGATAAAAATAAAAACTTATGGTGTACAATTGCAACAGAACAGCATAAACTTAAATGAATAGTAGATACCAAAAATTGAGCCTTTGTAAATAAATCAATGAATCATTACATTACGTGTATTTCAAAGATAACTAACCTACCCAATATAAACGCGTACAACTTCTGGAGTATTCAGAACTTTTCCCAAAGACCACATCAGTGCTCCATAAACTCTCATGAGCTGCAGCATTACAATACGAGTCACATAAGTAAGTAGGCCAAAAAAATTGCAAAACAAATTGCCATACATATTTAGATCAGGCTAAATTAAGTTGTGGATACTGCCTTACTTGTTGAGTATCAATTTGGTCTGCCTTATTCAAAACTACACGAATTTTGTCATCATGACCACGTAGGGAGGCAATCACTCGTTTAAATTCATCACTGACATCTAGTTTGTGAGGATCAAATAGGAGAAGAATCAAATCGCATTTTGCAGCAAACCAAGATATAACACCAGTAAAATCATAACTTCGTTCAGTTCTTTGCTTTTCTCCAGAGAGGACACCAGGGGTATCCACAAATGTTATTTCATCTAGCAGCTGAAAGCAAATATTGTTTCAAGGACAAAAATGCGAACCGAGCAAAACTTAAATTTGAAAGATATAAAAAACTCACTGGATGTGGCATTTGAGAGCATTGAAACTTCGACAAAAATGAACCACCAAAAGTTGACAGGCCACTAAAAGGCATGCTAGCATCAACAGCTGCAGTATTTCCAGGAATGCTCCTCTCATCAGCTCCAGACTACAAGTAAAAAGATATTGAGCTTTGAACCTTTGTGAGCACTACGGAACAAATTCACAATTGCAAAATGAACTCTGATGCTCAAAAAGAAGCGTTTTGTTTGAATTTGATCAACTTCCAAAGGCAATACTAGAAAGTAAAAAAGAAAGAGATTATAGTACCATGACAGCAACAAATCTGTCGGTTGTAGGCTCAGGTCCAATGTGTGCCCCTGTGTGAAAAGTAAGGTGATACAGGATTGATGAAGTAATTTATACCCCTCTATCAGCAAATTATATGCATCAAGGAATTTATATGATGCAGTTGCTAGATCAACCACATCTTAACTAACCTGGATATTCACATCTTAGCAAATGTTTTATAAATGTTGTTTTCCCAGTGGAATATTGACCAAGAAGCATGACCATTGGTTTAGCATCAAAATCACTGTTGGTCTGAAAAGGACAAATCATAGACATCCTAACTTGATTAGTCATAACTGCATGAATGATACTAATTCATTCACACATGTAGAGTACAGAAATTAACATATTTTATTTATATATTGAATGCAGATGTCACTTACCAATAATGGAGATACAAAATCATTGAATCGATAAGTGACCTCCAACGGTTTTAGCCGATCCACATACAATCTCTTCAAGCCATCTATTATTGATGTCACTGCATTGAGAGGTAACTAAAAAAAAAGGAAAATAGGAAAGTACTAAATTAGAATATACCGAGCAATAAATTGAAATAAAGTAAGGACATACATAGTAGAGCTTGGAAAGAAACAAATTCACAAATGCGCATTCCAAATGGTTTTTATACAGTAATTACATCTCTTCAATATTGCCTTGCGCATATAATCTGATTCATGATGCAATGAGCAAAAGCAACAGACATAGATATCAATTCTAAATGTATCTACCTCGTAATAATTCATCGAAGTAAAAAAGAAAAAGAAACAAAGCATTCAATAATAAAAGAATGCCTTTTATTTTATCATCGGAAAATTAACTATCATTTGTCCATTAGAAGTATGAAATAGTAACCACATTTTACAGATTGGTTGTTCAAGTTCATCTATAAAAGGCTTGGTGGTCTATCGTTATTTTACATGTCTTATTTGCTTTAATAGCAAAAATCTTGATTTATGTCAACATGGGCATAAATTTGGAGGACTCACCTTTTTTACAGATTTTGAAGAAACTGGGGGAAAAGGCCGAGGCTGACCAGTCCCTAAGTATTTATCAGTAAAATAATTCAATCAATATTTATTAAAAAATACAATGTCACTAATAAATAAACAAAAATTACATGTCTAACCAAATTCATCAGACTGAGCATTTATCGCTGAACTCTCTGTTTTCTAAAAAAACAAACAGAAAAGAAACCAATAAGAAAAGGAATCAACAAAAATAATACAATCTAATTGATAAAGCAGAGTTATATAAAAAGTACTGCTTACTGCTACTAATGCATCAATTCCATCCATTACTGGAGGTTTGATATTTTCGTTGTCAACTGAAATCAATAGAAGTCGAATGATTAAATGCATTAAAAACAAATAAATGGCATAAATACTGAGATCAATAGAAAATTTAAGTTAGACTGAATCACTCAATCTAACAGATAACATATATACATATGGTATCAATATGCAAATTGAGACCAACACCCTCCCTGTCTAGGTGGTGCATGAATCATGAAGTTTACTAGTTTAGCCATTTAATATTCCTTGAAATTTAAATGTATAATACCTGAGAAATAAAACATGAATGAACTTTCTCTTGTCGGTACCCATTAATTAAGCCTCATAACTACACCCTGATTGCTCAGTATCATACCAAATGATTTACATTCAACAGATAAAGCGGTCATGACATGAGACCTCACGTTATCATCCTTATCATTACATGTCGGATGTTCTTAACAAGTAGAAGGAGAAAAGCATATTCTCTCCTAGTCTCCTTTGATAAGATAAATATCAATGCAAACATATAACAACAAGACCATAAAATAAAACGGGTTAATTAATCAGTGAACCTACTTTCAGTTTTAAGGATATCTGAGTTGAGATCATACCCTGCTTGTCCCACAGAAATGAGCTGTTTATAACAACAAACATTCAATTTTAAAGTCAGATTTCGATATCAGATAAACCACCCATATTAAAACTCAACAGTCATTAGTATTTCAAAATGTATATAATAACCTGCATTGCAGTAACAAACTCTTCAAAACCTAAAAAACCTTTTCTTTTGGTATCCGCAATAGCCCAAACCTATATTCAGAAAATAAGGAATCATTGATGAAATAACGCAAGTAAGCCAGATTAACCTATGAAAAATTATAGTAGAGGGAAAATAGTTTCTGTTAGTGTATCTTTGTTTCTACGGTAACAAAAATTGATTTTGAATGAATTATTAATTTTGTAAAATGATTTTACTTAAAAGTGAGTTGAATATAACATAGTTTATGTTTGGATGCATTTATGTAAAAGTGAGTTGAACAATAAATTTCAGCGTGAAAATCATTTTTAGACTCAAAAGCTACAAATATTAGCTTGTTATAATCAATTCTGAAGGTAAAATCAATTTTACTTTTCTACTCGGCCAAACATGTCAAAAATCAATTTTCCACCTCCAGAATCAATTCTAAGTGCTCTAAACGTGGAACCAAACATAGGCTTCATTGGAGAGTGAACATCATTTGAGAAATTATTAGTAATTGAAATGAGAATAAAAATTGAAGGAAAAAAAATATTTATACCTGCTTGAGTTGAGGGCGAGACAAGTTGGAGAGAGCAAAGAACTTGGTAGCATCATTTCCACTGATACGGCCATCTCCATCTATGATCAACAAATCAAAAAGCGAATTGAAAAAGTAATGAATCGGAAAATGAAGAATTAACTATCTACTAAGCAAGTGAATATGCAAAACCTGAATCGGCGAAGTTGAACCATTGCTGATACGTATTCCTTTGCTCATTCGAACACGAGCCGATCCAATCGGATACCGTTTTCATCTTTTTGAATTGAATCTCTGTATATCAAATCTCGAGGGTTTGTTTACTAGTTAGTTAGAAGTGTAAGTTGAAAGTTGCTTCAATTCAAAACTGTGATTTAAATTCGTTCTCGTTGGCGTGTGTGGTTAAGTTTAATTGATTTGTTTTAAGTTGAGTAACAAAAAAGTCCTTTCGAGTTTAATTAATTTAATGTAACGGCAAACCACGTAATCGTGTCCCCACGCTGGTGTATATTCTAGAATTGGATTACGGATCAAACTCTTGTTTTGCCATTTTGAAGTTTTGAATTTGCAGCGCCACAGCAAAGTTTTGATCCATTGCTGAAATAAATTAATGCAGCTGATGCCGAGTTTACACTCATTTCGTGCATTCAGAAATATGTTACTTAGAACTTTTGAGAAATACAGATATATTCTAAACGAAAAAAAAAAATTATGAGCGAAATGATAAAAAAAAATTCCTACAATGAGATGTCAGTTTCTAACCTTAACTTTGACTATATTAAACTTTCATCTATTAATTTGTTTTTATTTTATTTTATATTAAATTTTAATTATCATTAGTCACTTTTCTGTCAAATTTTGGTATGTATGTGTTAACTTCGCCTACATATCATTAGTTGTTAGTGTTATTAGGATACCTAACACAGTAATATAAAAATATATATAACTCAGACAATATCTCCAAATTATGGTTTATGTAAAAATTAGTTTCCTTTTCTTTTTCTCCAAATTAGAGTTTATCTTCTTCTGATCAATAAATAACCAACACAAATTTTATTAAAGAGTTTAATTTCGGCTGTAATGTTTTGATTTTTAATACACCTAAAAAATAGTGTTGATGGAGATGATACGAGGTGGCAAAATTATCTAAAACTCAAAATAATATTTGATTTCATTTTCACATATCCCTTTTTCTCATACAGACTTGGGATTATACACTAATGCATTTATTTTTCTTTTAACATGATCATACTATAGAAATCATCATCATCCTTTCGTTTTGGTTATGCTTATTTTTTTCTTTAACAATTATTTGTTGAAATTATCATCTTCTGTGGTCATTGAGGATGAAAAGGGCGGAAGAGGAGTAGATGATAAACTCTAATTTGAAGAATAAGAAAATAATTTTTTTTATTAAACCTTAATTTATAGTTGCTCTTTTAAGTTGGATTTTTTTGTCAAGTCTAACTAATAGTAGTAGAGTTAAATGACTAATAGTAGTAGAGTGCAATGATCAAACAAAACAAAAAGATATTAAGTGAATTCAGAAAAATAAGTTAAGAGATCAAATATCTTAGTAGTTTTTAATTTTTAATTATATTTTCATTATTTCTTTTCTTAAATGTGATGTTTGAGGCTTACGAGGATGAACAATGATCATCAATACACAAAACACGTGCAATGAGGGGTTCCTAACACCCTTACATGCAAAGAGACACATAAATGAACCAAATCACATTAAAATAAGAAGAATATTGACTATTGAGATTGTGTAGGTATGAGACTATATAATTGACAAAACGAGAATTTTTTCTAAAAGTATGCGAGTGGAGACAAAACATACTACAAAGACTTGTGTTGATTTGTAGGGACATTCAACAATCATATATGTTTTTTTTTAAGTTGTCTTGTTCCTCTTCAAATCCCCCAAATGAATGAAGAATAAAAACAACTTTAGGGTGTGTTTGGTAGAAAGAGGACATAATATATATTTTTTTTAAGTGTGTTTTATTCAAATTTTAAGAGGAGATGGGGGAGCACAATCCCTCGTATTTATTTGAATCAAAACACAATCATTAAAAAAAAAAATTATCACCTCCAATATTTGGAACCAAACATGTATTTAGCTCTCCTCCATTAAAATTCCTCCTATCTCCTACTTCTATTGAAACAAACAAACCCTTAGTAGAGATTTTGCTCATATTTATTCTCATCCTAAAATTTGAACAAACACATATTTTTTTAAAATATGTTCTCCGGTCTCCTCCAAACCCCTCTAACTAAACACACCATAAAAGACATGCATTGCATTTTATAAATGTAAAATTATTTTATAACAACAATCAATCGTAGATTGTCGGCACACAAAGCAATTGCATATATTCCTTTTTCAAATTTTTATTTAATTGTACGTGTAACATAATTATTTTACAATAATATTTTAGAGTTTGTTTGATTTGGTTTTGTTTTTTGTTTTTAAATACTTTTTTTGCAAATCAATTTTTCAAAACTATTTTTAAGAAAAATTTAAAAACAAAATATGTCTCGTAAGTCTAGTTATAAATATTGTTTTAAAGATCTCAAACTCGATACAAGTATTATAATATTCACCCCTTTCGACTTGTACTTATATAAATATATTATTTATTTATTTATTATATTATATTTATGTTTAGTTTAATTATTTATTTTATGTTTTAACATCTATTGAATTGAACCACTATGATATTTAAGTTTAAATATGTATTTGGTCTTGTGAATATATTATTTTTTTATTTTAGTTTCTGTAAGTGTTTTTGTTTGGATTTAGTCATAATAAAATAAGAGACGCTCGACTTTGATCCATAACATCAAATTAACATTAAAACAATGAAGAGTTTTTCAAAAACTCTTAAACCCTTTTTTTAATTTTATTCATATTTTATTTATAAAACAACACTGATTATTAAATGATCAGTAAATAAATTTATTAATTAATAATATAAAACATTTTAATTTTTTTAATATATAATAAAAGATAATGTGTTGGTATGTATTTATAGACCGACATGTCATGACAGTTTATCAACTCTTCTTTTAGGGACTAAAATTGACTGTCTTTGATAAAAAAAATAAAAAAAACAAACTTACAAGAACTAAAATAAAATAAAAATAATATATTTATAGGAATCGAAAACATATTTAAACTTAATATATATAATGGAAATATTAAAGTTCGTAAACTTTTCAATAATTTGATTATAATGAATAGTTAAATAATTGTATAGCCAAGAGTTTTGTATTATTAATTATAATTTTATAATTATATTTGTCTAATATAATATACATATAATTTTTTTTTACGAATTTCGAAAAGTATTGTCTCAGACTTACAACTTCATAAAATATTATTCTTGAAGTTTGGATGTTCATTGTTATGTATATTCATTTAAAATGTTATGAATTAGCTTTTTTATTTTTTTAAATTTAAAATATTTTATTATTCTTTAAATTTAGTGACAACAATAATAATTATTCATTAATTTATTTAATATATTTAGGTACTTGAAAAGATATGAGTATTGAAATTGATACGAGGAAAATAAAGACATAGATAGAAATATTTTTTTAAATATCATTACCATCCCTAAATACGATTGTATAAAAATAGAGTAAAATGCAGATGAGTGGGGGCGGGGTTGATACCTTGAAAAGTAAGAAGGAAAAATAGAAGATAGAAAAGTAAAAAGGAAAAAGAAAAAGATGCAAC
Source organism: Cicer arietinum (assembly GCF_000331145.2). Lineage (NCBI taxonomy): Eukaryota > Viridiplantae > Streptophyta > Magnoliopsida > Fabales > Fabaceae > Cicer > Cicer arietinum. The sequence goes on from NC_021166.2 coordinate 880,307, forward strand.
TTTACACATGAGTGTGGGGTGGGTTTGATACTTTGATTGGTACAAAACAAACAGCTTTGTTTGGGTTTTTCGTTGTGCCTTCCACTCTCAGCATATTCTTTCTCTACACGTCTCCATTTCTACTCTTCAAAGCATCTTATCGAAGATCCTCTTTCTCTCTCTCTCTCCTAACTACTATTATCTATATAGAAGATCCTATGAATCGTTTCTCACCATAACAATTCATCTTTCACTCCTTCCATTTTTGGCGCCAAAATCATGAAACTCGACAATTCCAACGGCCAGGTGTCATTTACCGCAGAAGTTTCTCCGCCGCATAACTCCGACGACGCCGATGAGGTATTTGTGCCGCCGTTGAACTTCGCGATGGTTGATAATGGCATTTTCAGGTCCGGTTTTCCCGATTCTGCCAACTTTGGATTCATGAAATCACTTCGTCTTCGTTCCGTAATGTGAGACTTCAATTTCCCTTTCTATGTTGTATTGTTTGGTTGTGAATTTTTTATTCATATTCGTTTTGGTGTAGATGTTTGTGCCCTGAACCCTATCCAGAAACTACTGCGGAGTTTTTGAAATCTAACGGAATTAGGCTTTATCAATTCGGTATTGATGGTTGTAAGGTTTGTATCCAACTTTCTTGTTCTCTTGCTATTAACTAGCGTTCAATTGAAACCATTGTTTCAATTAATTAAGGACGGATCGGGTGTTCCGAATTTGAATTTTGACTGTAACAATTATTGACCAAATTTTATTTATCTTTCGCCGAACTCTGGATTACCATGACTCTTCCCTGTGAGAATCGGTGGGTTATAAAGCAATTTTATTTTTTTTTGAAACTGTTGTTTGTGAAAGCTGAACTTATCCTGGTTTGAAATAAACATTTGTGATTTTAGGTATAACATAATTTGAATGAAATGGTATCTCAATGCTACTAGAAAATTATTGGCTTTCTGTTATGGTTGGTGTATCTTCAGTTTCAAGGATAAAAACTGAGTACTCAATTCCATTTTGAAAGTGAACTCTTTGATTTTAAAACCTCAAACAAGATTAATTGATAATAGTCTTCCCTTGAACTAATGAGAATATTAGCAGTTTGTAAAGTTTGCTTTGATTATTTGGATTCATAGGGAAGTTCCTTTAGGCTTTTTCAAAAAATCCTTTGGAAAATCATATGGCTGTACTTTTAGTTATGTGATCTATACTCTTGTGTTCTTTATTCTGTGTCATAGACCTATTTCAGAATATGTATTTATATTGTTCACCCCCTATGGTAAAGTCTTGCCACATTTAAGAGGTTTGGTACCAACTAAAAACCCTTTTTACCTCTACCTACCAGCAGTAACATTAAGGCTCTGTTTGTATATTTTAAAATGAGCGGAATGGAGCAAAATATCAATTTCATTGTTTACCTCTACCTACCAAAAGTAGGATTTCATCCCATACTCCCCAAATTGGAGGAGAAGAAAATGAAGGGAGAGGATGGAATCGGATGGAATATATTCCATCATGTTCCACTCCATTCCACTTATTTTTAAAATATCCAAACAATGGAACCTCATTAGTTACCACTTCATTCCATCATATTCCACCAATCCAAACAAAGCCTAATGTTATCTAATAGACCTTGCACTAAACCCAAACACGGGAGCTTTTGAAGGTGGATAATGCAGGACTTTAAACTGATAGATGCCATTCTGTATTTATAGCCTCAAGTTGCTGCTATGATTAAATGAATTTGATTTCTATGTCTATACATTGTTTCAGCTTTGAGGAATGGTTTTTAAAAGCTGTCTACCTTATCTTATACAGTTACAAAATATAAACTGATACCATTCCCAGTACATGCTCCATGCTGAATTTGCTTGTAACTTTTTGCAATTATCAGTGATTCTTTTATACAGGCTTATAGTCTTTATGACCTGGGAATCCCTCAACATTGAACGATAGCAACCCCCCCTCCCAAAAATTTGCCTTCTTCCGCCTGGGTTTTGCCAGGCAAGGGAGGAGAAGCAAAAGACAGAATATGATATTTTAACTGATCTGATAAAGCATAGTTCTGCACACTGATTACACATAATGTGGGCAGGAACCCTTTGTCAACATCCCAAATGATAAGATCCAAGAAGCTTTGAAAGTAGTGCTCGGTATTACAAAATCTTGAACTTCACTAACTTAATAGCACAGTTTGTTCATGACATATTTATTAATCAAGTTGGTGCTTCTGTTTTTTTTGCTTTCTAGATGTTAGGAACCACCCCCTGCTGATTCATTGTAAACGAGGGAAGGTGTGTACTCTGTTCTCTGAATATTTCTTTTATTAGTACTTTTGAATCATTAATCTCCAATGGTTTGGTGATTTTACAATGAACAGCACCGCACTGGTTGTCTTGTGGGATGCATAAGAAGATTGCAGAGATGGTGTCTATCATCTATTTTTGATGAATACCAAAGGTTTGCAGGTGCCAAAGCCAGAGTGTCAGACCAGAGGTTCATTGAATTGTTTGATATTTCAGGTTTGAAGTACAACCCACTGGCATTTTCATGCTCAAGGAAATAGGAATTGAAATAATGGGTGCAATTTAGAAAGCTGGTGCTTCCTCCCATGGAATATTTCCATGATGAAGTGAAGTATAACGACTAGTGTTTAATCTTATGTGAATGAAAATTAGTGTAGGACCAGTAGGATTTTATATGAGATGTTCTGCTCCGTTACTTTTTCTTTCCTTTCCTGTTTCAATGTTGGGTGCCCAATATACCAGTTTATGCAAAGATGTGGGTTGAATAATGGCAACTTTCTTTTTTGTATCCATCGAAAGCTCTGATAAAATGTTCGGCAGCACTGCTGCGGTTATTTCACTAGTCAGTTACTATGTGGCAGGTTCTAAGGTGAAGTTTGCAATTAGTGTGTGATTTAGTATCAAGCAATTCCACCAAATCTTATTGTGTATCATTAGTATAATCTCTCTCTCCTCAACTCCATTTACATTCCTCCTTAGTAGAATGTTCCATACGTACCAAATCACTTTGAAAATACTATTGTGTATGATAACAAAGACATGAAATGTAATAATGGATATTGAGGATGAAAAGCCCAACAATGATATCATAAATGATCATAAGATTTTATTGTGATCATCTATAACCTCACGATTCTCCCTTCATTGTCATTATCAATCATCAAACTTCATGTCAATCATCAAATTTAATGTCCTTTACGAATGTCATTCATTGTCATTGTCTCACATCCAATTTCATCCTTCATCATTAATTCATGCGTATCTTGATCATTAGTTGTCAAGAGATCCTCCTTAAACTTTATCAATATTTAAAATTTTTAACTTTTAGTCTTCTCAACTTTCACAAACATAAAGTGCATTTTAATAATGTTTAATCTTTGCATAAAAGAAACATAATTTCAAATACGTAATATGAAGAATTTACATATGTAGTATTGTTTTCAAAAAAATATTGGTATTTTTATATACCATTCAATTAATTATCCACTCTGATAGATTCATAATTTGAAAATGTACAATCAATTTTTATATTGGTCTTAAAAATAAGTTTTACAACGAACCACATTTGGGGTAAAAAATAATCTACCTAATCAGTTCATGAAAATCAATATAAAAATAATTTTATTTAGAAAAAATTAAAATTATATTTTTTTTATCAAACACTTGTGATTGACTCTGGATATCAATTATATCTTAATTAAAGATAAGAAAATATTGAATAATATAAAATCTGTTGTATCCGTATTTTCTTCCACTTTTGTATGGATAGAAAAAATTATATAAAAAACTCATCGAAGTGCAAAACATAAACACGAACCAAGAGTATAAAAAGTGCATCAGCGAATGAGAAAGTGTCCGCAAGGATAAAAAATCTCCATTCGGTTCAAAGTGAAGAAATTTTAATTTTCACATCATATGCACTTTTTGTTTCTTCTAATCAGAAATACTCTACATTTTTCAAATAATTTAATAAAACATCTAAGAAAAATAACTAATCAGAAACATAAAAAAGAAAGCAAAGGATAGAAAAAAATATGTAGACGAGAAACAATCGATTCGCCAATGTAACAAATGACGACCGAAACGATGGCTCGGCGTTTGTTATGCCTCAATTTTCAACGATGGCAGAGACACTTTGTCAGTCTCTTCCTTCTCTATAAAACAATTGAGGCTTTTCTTTAATTCTATTCAAAAATAAATTATCAGCATAAGAAAAAATAAACTAATTTGAAAACCCTAATCAATATGATTGTTGTTCATCGCCGTTGTTTAACGAAGATGGAATTTGAGAATGAATACTTTCACAGTGATAGCAGCAATTTATAAGCCAAGTCGCTAACCTAAATCGATCTGAATGGACAAAATTACCCCCTTTTATTCACTTATTTACGGAAATATCTTTTATCAGTCTCTGTAGTGGATGTATTATATCGTGGGTGCGTATCATGGTTGATATTGAAGGTCAACACCGAGATGTGACGATTCTTCAGATCGGACGGTTATTAATTAAGGAATGTAGAATGGACCCACCACATCTAATAACTGTGAAACTGATCCAAGTTTCTAGGGTTTCACTTTAGTTCCCAAAACCCATTAGCACTATCTCCACTACTAAACCAACAACACCATTTTTATTTTCATTTTCATGTCAATTTCAATTTCATTTCTTTGCTTCTTCTAGATTCTTCCATTCACCGTAACTGCGCACCCTTTCATCTTCTCACCGGTAAGTCCAATTCTTTAAACCCATCTCCTTCTCAAGCCTCGACTTCATCGAAACATAATTCTAGTGCACAAGTAATTTCTCTTTACTTTTACAAATTTGATTTTATTTAGATTTAGGTTTAGACTTAAGTATAACTTATTATTGTGTGAAAAGAAAGTGAGAGTATGGGGAGATCAGGGGGTAGAAAAAAGAAGAGTGGTTCTGTTGACAATTCGGCTTCTTCTGCTCAAACGGTGAATGGTGGTGTGGAATTGGATTCTTCAATTTTTTTGAAAAAGGCACATGAAATGAAAGAAGAAGGGAATAAGAGATTTCAGAATAAGGATTATGCTGGTGCTCTTCAACACTATGAGAATGCTCTTCGTTTGACACCCAAAACGCATCTTGATAGGGCTGTTTTTCACAGCAATAGGGCTGCTTGTTTGATGCAAATGAAACCAATTGATTATGAATCTGTGATTTCTGAGTGTACTTTGGCACTTCAGGTTCAGCCGCAATATGTCCGGGCTCTACTTCGTAGAGCCCGGGCCTATGAGGCTGTTGGTAAGTATGAGATGGCTGTGCAGGATGTGCAGTCTTTATTGACTGCTGATCCCAATCATAGGGATGCTTTGGAGATTGCTCAGAGATTGAGAACTGCGTTTGGACCTCGTCAGGAAGCGCAGCAGGATCTTCACAGTCGTCCTTCCCCTGCTGCGCTTGGGGCTTCTGCTGTCCGTGGTGCACCGATTGCTGGATTAGGCCCGTGTTTGCCTGCACGGCCATCTTCGAAGAAGGGAGCAAATCCTGCTGTTGGGTCAGTTGTCTCTCCTAATAGCAAGGTAGACAAGTCTCAACATGTTTTACTTCCAACTGAAAATGGTCCTGAGACCAAGACCCAGTTGCCTAAAGTAGCACTGAAGCCTTCTAATGGTACTGTGAAGCAACCTAACTCGAAAAATGAAAACCAGAAGGAACAGTTGTCTTATTCATCGGCTATTCACGGAAAGCTGTCGGAGGTCGCGATTCGGTGGAGATCATTGAAGCTTGTTTATGATCATGACATTAGGCTTGCCCAGATGCCGGTGAACTGCAGTTTTAGAGTACTGAGAGACGTGGTAAGCAAAAGATTTCCTTCATCAAATTCAGTTCTGATCAAGTACAAGGATTGTGATGGTGATTTGGTTACTATAACTTCTACCGATGAACTCAGATTGGCAGAGTCTTTTGTTGATAATTATCTGCTGAAAGAACCTGAATTGGGTAAAAGTGATTCCATTTCGGTGCTGAGACTTCATATTGTTGAAGTTAGTCCAGAGCAGGAGCCACCTTTGTTGGAAGAAGAGGAAGAAAAACTTGTTGAGAATGAAGCGACCAAGGAAGATGAGAGTAGATCTCATTCTTCCCTTGGTGAACCTGTCACTGAAGTTCATGAAGTTCCTGATACCGAGGTTGATAAGTTAAGTAAGGATGCTTCAAAGGAAAAGCCAGGAGCCACAGGAGATAATGAATGCAAAGAAGTGGAGATGGATGATTGGTTGTTCGAATTTGCTCAACTTTTCCGCTCACATGTTGGTATTGACCCAGATGCTCATATTGACTTGCATGAGCTTGGGATGGAGCTTTGTTCCGAGGCACTTGAAGAAACAGTTACTAGTGAGGAGGCTCAGGATCTATTTGACAAGGCTGCTTCAAAGTTCCAGGAGGTGGCAGCTTTGGCATTCTTCAATTGGGGCAATGTTCACATGTGTGCTGCTAGGAAGCGGATTCCCTTAGACGAGTCTGCTGGGAAAGAGGTAGTGGCAGAACAGCTTCAAGTGGCTTATGACTGGGTCAAGGAAAAGTATTCTTTGGCAAGAGAGAAGTACGAAGAAGCACTCTTGATCAAACCAGATTTCTACGAAGGACTGTTGGCGTTGGGCCAGCAACAATTTGAAATGGCCAAGCTACATTGGTCTTTTGCACTTGCTAAGAAGATAGATTTATCAGGTTGGGATCCAACAGAAACTCTTCAACTGTTCAACAGTGCAGAGGAGAAGATGAAAGCTGCAACAGAAATGTGGGAGAAGTTGGAGGAACAGAGAGCAAAAGAGCTAAAGGACCCAACTGCAACCAAGAAAGAAGAACTATTGAGAAGAAGAAAGAAACAGGGAAGTGCTACTGAAGGAGAGTCTTCTAGTGCTGGTGGTCAGGGTGATATATCTGCTGAAGAAGCTGCTGAGCAAGCAGTGGTCATGAGATCACAGATTCATCTCTTCTGGGGCAACATGCTTTTTGAAAAATCCCAAGTTGAATGCAAATTAGGAATGGATGGTTGGAAGAAAAACCTGGATGCTGCAACAGAACGCTTTAAGCTTGCAGGAGCTTCTGAGGCAGATATTTCGATGGTTCTAAAGAATCATTGCTCAAATGGAGATGCAAAAGGTGATGATAAAAAGGTCCAGAGCCCACATCCCAACAAAACCGGTGAAGGCGAACTAGAGATCAATAAGGACAATCAAGTATGAGCTAAAAGATGTGCCTCTGAAATCTCATTTGTTTCTGTTCAGTTGTGTCTTCAATGAAGATTCTGGACAAGGAATATCCTTGTCATCAAGAGCTCAAAAGGAATGTCTGAATTTTTGGGAACTTGCAATTGGAAATTTAGGGTACCTTCAATAATTAGCTCTGCCCTCTTTTCTGAAGTTTTTGGTGATCTGATGAAGGGGAGATTGTTTATTAACATTATTTACACAGTTATGAATTTCCAATGATCAATTTCACTTGCTCAGTCATTTTTGTCCCTTGCATTGTTCATTGTACTGTTGAAACTTATCGAGGATTGCATACATGTTTGGCTCTTGACAATTTGCGTTGTTGGGTCTTACCAATATGCTGCATGTGTTGCTGATTTTATAAACTAATGTTTTATAGGCTTAAGTTATGCTTAATTTGTTTAATGTGTTTTATTTTTCCGTAGACATGGTTAATGTTTGAAGTGTCAGTTATATACTGGGAACCCTTTGGCAGGAGGTATAAAGCAAAACGCTCAAAGAAGATTCTTGTGAGTGCTCAAAAAAGTAAACGAAAAAGTAGAAAAAATACCAAGTAAACAAAAATATAAGGATTCCTCTACACTGAATTCAATATGGATGGTTTCTATCATTGAGTTGACAACCATCACATTAATGAACAAGATTGGTTGTGACAGAGTGCTCAGGACAAGTTTGTTTGTTGTGTGATTGAATATTGTGTGGTGAAATGGATTTAGATAGGTCAGTATGAATGTCTTTCACGTTTCAGCCTATATCCATTTGATTACGTGCCATGTTGGTGTTTCCAGGTGAGAAAACACTGAAGGTGTCACTGATATTTGCTTTCTCCATAAGTTCTTTCACTCGTTTAAGCAATAAGCAAAATCACGGAATTTTCTTCATATATATTCTTAATTTTACATCGATTTATTATTAATTTGGTTTAAAGGACTACAGGAAAAGATGCATCTTTCCAAATCTTTTTTCTTTACATTAGTATTTTTCATATATTTATTTAATGCCTGTTTGTTTTCACAGTGAAAACAAATTGGACGCATGTTGATTCCAAAGCTGCCTCTTAGAGCTTCTATATAGATACACGGTGAGAGTTATATCACTGTGGATACAAACATATACTTGAAGCTTATTTCCTATTAACGCACCGTGAGAGTTATATCACAGTGGAAACAAACATGTACCTGTACGCTTTTTTCCTATTAGTAGTTAGATCCATATGAACAAAGAAGCAAGGGAAAAAGAAGTAATTTTCTCTTAATGTCTTAAAATTCTCCTTGTACGTTCAATGATATACTAGATACTTATCAGTGTGCTTACACCAAAAACACTAAAAAACTTGATAATTTGTTTTCCATGCCTAATAGGTTTGTTTCCAATTTAAGTATCACGTGCATGATAGTGAGGAATCAACTAAACACAAGTCGGATGAAATTGCTCTGCAACTTGTTAGTTCTCACATTAACTGAAATGACCTACTTTTTCCTAACTCTTATCGTTTTAGTTCTCCGGTGACTAAAATTAATTTTAACTACTGTAAAAATGCAACTAAACAAACATCATTGTTCTAAAAACTAACGATTATGCTTTCTAACCAACTTTGGATTTTTAATATTATCAACATTCTGGTTTGGTTGTTGTCCATTATCCAATGTCACAGCCTTATCATAAGTGCACTGTTTTTTCTTATTTTATTTAATTGGATACCTTTCGGTTCCACAAAAGGGAACTTGGATTTTCAAGACAAGAACTTGATATGGACAAAGAAGAAAATACAGATGTTGAGTTGACTAATGTTTTATCTATCGACAACATACCTATTGACATACATATATACTACTATATTCCTAAATATAAGCTCCACTTCATAACAAAATTTGTCTTTAAGTATTAGTACTATTTCAAAATATTAAATGCATTTATTTATTTATTTTTAAATAGACGTTAGTTTAATACAATTGAAAATTTTGAGGGGATGAGAAAAATAATGTATAAGAACTAAAATATAATTGTTATACCACATGATAATAAAGAAAATAATATAAAATATGATTGTTTGATTTAAATTTTAATTGATTAGTTTTGAAGATCATGAAATCGATTTATGAATTAGTAGAAGTCGAGTTTAATTGGTTTGGTTTAGATTCAAATATGACAACAACAAAAAAATCGAGTCAATTTAATTAATTTGAATTAAATCTTCGAGTTTATCAGATCATTGATTTAATTCTTACACTCTTAAAAATAAATATAAAAGAAGGATGAATTACACTAAAAATAAGTAATGTGAAGATAAATTCCACCAATGAAGAATCCATTAAAGTATTTGTTTTAGAATTCCTTTTTTTTTTTTATTACAAAAATAGGGCCAAGTCTATAGAAAAGGAAAAGAAACTAAAAAAACTAGATAAACTGAGAAAGGCAAGTCGTTAGGAGGGGTCTTTAAAATACTAGTCTAAGAGAATTATGGGTCAGGCTTAAATTAGTCAATCAATATATTTGTTATCCTTTTGTTATATATGATTAATGTGAACATACCACTAAAGATTCAAAAGGTAACGAAAATAACGAACAAAAATGGAGATGGACTAATCAATGTTGCAGATATCTAATACCAATTATATATCCATCAAAGCTTTCGAGTCACTCTCCACTATGAGGTGAATGATACATTGACACTATGAGAGAATTTTGATATGTTAAAGTATGGATCGTAATACTTTATTTTTCTATATTTAGTGTGTAAACTTCGCTACTAGAATATTTAAAACAAAAAAATAACTTATTTGTTATAGTATATATATTATGATTAAATAAATTTTTAATCTCTACAAAATTGTTGCATTTCACCTTTAGTCCTTATAAAAAAAAGTTCGCACTTTTTAAATCTTACAAATATTACATTTTTTAATTTTAGTCTCTAATGTAGCGATTAAAATTAAAAACAATAATATTTGTAGAACTTAAACATATAAAAAAAATTATAAACATTAAAAATAAAATTTAACAATTTTATAGTGACTAAAAACTTATATAATTTTATATATTAATATATTAATAAGTTACTGTGTAAAAGTCTTTAGATTTTAAATGGTTTGGGCCTCTTTTGAAAGCCATCGGCAATCTATTGTTGGACTATTATACACTCCTTTATTTGTGAATTATTAATATACCATTGTTGTGAAATAAAAGTAAAATAAGTAAAGAGGGGGAATTTATACTATATGTATATTTACGATCAACTTGCCTATTAGTTGGGTCAATTATATACTTATTTAATTATGTTGTATTTATGTTTTTCTAAAATGTCTTAGAATTCAAATATAATTTTTATTTAACTGTTTTTCTATAAAATATATTACTATTAAAAATATATCTCACAATTAGGGCCGGTCTAACGTATACGAAGTCTTAACACAAATTTTAATATAATAATTTATAAAGTCTATAATAATATTTCAATAAAATTATGAAATTTTTATTTATTTTTTACTTTATAATAGAAAAATATATATTAAATTGATATAATTAATTTTGTATGATTTTTTTTTTCAATTGGTGATATTATTAATTGATTCAATATTTATTGTCAAAATACGTTAGGATAGATCAGCCATAATTTGAAATTATAAAGGATATACACAATTACTCATGCGGCCCCTTAACTTAATTTTAGATAATATTTCAGTTCTTTATTTTTATTATTTTTTGATTTGGTATTTTATTTAATTTTATTACAAAAATTCAAAAAATATAAAAAAATGAAAATATGAGTTTATTTGAAAATTTGAGTTATAAATTTGATAAAATTTGCATTATATTGAAAATGATAATTAATTTTATAAGTTTTATTTGAAAATTTTAATAAAAAAATGATAACATTGTTAATATTTTAAAACATAAAAGATTAAATTATTTACTTAAAATTAAACAAATAACTAAATTAAAAAAACTGAAATGTTATTAAAATTAACTTAAAAAATTACATGAATAATTATCACTAAAGGATTTGGCCACTTCAACGGTAACTTTATTTCTTATACAACTTTTATCATTCTAGTGTGCCTGTAATTATCCATGACAGACAAAACTATTAGATCGAGCTAATATTTTATTTTTAAACGACATATTATAGATTTATGCTACACTGGCGCATCCGTCCTAATCAAAACAAACAAAATTTATTAGTAAATACTAAATAATGTTCACATCTCAGACATATTACACAGTTGTTATGGGAATGTTGGATTCCATGGCCTTCATAGCTTCAAATCTTGGCTCTTTGGCGTGGAATTTGAGACCAGCATAGAGTTTCATGTAATCATCAAAAACAAATTTTGGGTACACTTGGCTTGTCTCATCTAATTCCTTCACTAAGGCTGGTGATGGAGAGATTATTGCATCATTGCCTGGATTGTAAAATGAAGCTATGGACATTCTGTTACCATCTCTTTGAGCAATTACACGATGCATCACACTCTTGTATTTTCCATTCGTAATTACCTGTTTTTATCACAAACACCAAACAGTTTAATTAATGAACAAATTTAATTATGCACTAAATCAGTTACCATTTTTTTAATGAATTGTATTGTTTTCACACATAAAGGGACAACAAATGTAATTAATTACATATATATATATATTAGTATATATATTAGTATACCTCAAGTTGGTCACCAAGATTGATGACAATGGAATGGCGCATTGGGGGGACATCAATCCAAAGTCCATCTTTAAGGAGCTGAAGTCCACCAACCTTGTCATCTTGGAAAAGTAAAATGATACCACCAGCATCTGTGTGGGCTCTCAGTCCTTTTATTAGCTCTGGCTTAGGACAAGGAGGGTAGTTGCTAACTTTTGTTCCAAAATTTGGTCCCTTGGATCCATAAAACACCTTCTTCAAATACCCTTTCTCTAACCCAAGATTCTCACACAGCAAGTTAAGAAGTAGCTCAGCCACTTTCTCCAGTTCCACTGCAAATTCCTTCATTGCTTTCCTAAAATTCATAACACAAAAAAAACGTTGTGCATGATTTAAGTCTTGACACAAATACAAATATTGCACTCGACGCTGACACATTGACACTGATTATGATTTTAAAAAATTTAAGTAATTGAATGTAACGACGAAGTCTTTAATATGAAGTGTCAACCTGTAGTCATGATGAAGATCAGGAATCTCTGAAATGTTGGAGAGAGGAAGGTGGCTCAAAAAGAAGGTGCTTTCCCAATCCAAGTAATTGATTTCATACTGAGCAGTCTCTAGACCTTTGCTTGCTACCATTTTTCTGAACCTTTGCTCCATACACTGTTTGTAGTTCTCTTTTGTCAATCTCTCAACTGTATCCATCAACTCTGTGGATATTCCATGGTTCACCAACTTCATCAAACAACAACAGGTAAATCCACAAAAGGTTACAAATTAGCAAAGCCTTTTCAAACACAACATGTATATAAGTCAACGAGTTTCAGTAAAGATCGAATCAACCAGGAGTGATCGAGTTCAAACCTGGTGAAACAATTACTGGTCATCTAAATTAGCATCAAAACGTTAAGGAAAAAATGTAACATATATATATATATGCAAGGGAAAGTCTTTTAAATGTTTTGGAAGGGGACATGAAAAGAGAGGTATAGTACTAAGTATGCATATATGTGTGGCCAGCTTAGCCTTATAGAGTACCTCAAAGAAACTCCAATTTTCACAAGCATCTTTTATCATCTCCATGGTTGATGTTTTTTCTTCAGTGTTAAGCTTCCCCATGTCAACTACTGGAAACTTCTCCATTTTCTTCCTTTCTCCTCTGTTTTTCTCTCTCACTTTCATAGGTTGTGAGGAATGCTGTTGTTTGGGTGCAATATATAAAACTTTTTGGCTTCAAGGAGAATGTCTTGGAAACAAATATGTTATTCAATTAAAATAATTAGAATTTAAATTCTCAATCAGAGCAATATAAAAAAAATTATAAATCAATCATAATTGTTAGATTAAAATAAATATTCGACTTTCATCGTTATTGCCTCTAAAATCAAATATTTAATTGATTGTGATTTGTTTAGGGCGTAAAACTTATGACTAAATATAAAAATTAAACTTAAAAAAAATATGTAGTTGAAAAAGTTGCGCTGATGTTGCGTTCTCGTGAGCTCTTCATGATATCTAGCTCCCACATTGACATGAAAATCTAACAAATCAAATACATTGAGTTAGTAAAAAATAATTAAAAGGAGTAACTTGTAAGTTGTAACAGTATTTAAGTTTGAAAAAAACCTGAGTTTTAGTGGATATCAATTACAGATCATGGTGTAGGTGTAATAAGGCCAAAAAAGTTACTACGATTTTTGAAATGGATCATTGATAAGTATCTTAGAAATAATTAATGATAAATTAGGATGCTCTCAAAATATATATGTAGTGCCACACTGCCATTTGAAACAATGAAGAAGAGATAAACTAAATTTGGTAGTAAATTTTAATATTGCATCTTTAAGTGACAAATATTGATATTATTATATTGAATATTTATTTGAATTTGAACATTCTAAAAGTAATTTAATTAATTTTTATGTTTGATTATCTTTTTATATATTGAATTAATGCGCCGTACCTTAATTTTTTATATAACAATCAAACTTACATGCATATATATACACCAAAAATTATATAATTATTTTATAAAAAATAAAAAACATAGGTAATGCTAAAATTTAATTATCAATGTTTACACTAATAATTATTTTATAATTTATTTTAACTTTGTCTATTAAATTTATGTCGTCAAACACTTCGTATTAAAAACAATGACAATTTGTAATATATAAATATATACATTATAAATTTTTTATGTCATATTCAATCATATACTTTAATTTGTAATTATACCATAGTTTTAAAATTTATATTTTTCATATATGTAATTTTATTTTTTAGAGTAAAACTCTAATTTTCTATAAATTTTCTTCCTTTTCACTCACCAAAATGAGTGATTTTGAGTTTTATTTATTTATTTTTTATTTAAAATCATTTATATGTTTCTTTTTTTATCTCTTTTAATTTAAATAAGTAGTTTTCACATACTTTTATTTTGTATTTTTTTTCTTTATAATTTTTTCTTAAATCGACGTTGTTTGATTTCACGTATTTGTGCGATATTTGTTTAATTTTTCTTCTTGTTGCAGTCGATTGATTTAAATTAACAAATCAACTTTGATTAATTACTTATTTCATCAATGGCTTTCTCAGCATTGCATATGTGGAAACTAATTAATCATTGGTTATGGAAAACTGTGATCTAAAATCATAAAAGTTGTTCTTTAAAATGGAAAAAATATAGCACTAATAGATATTATTTCTTCTTCAAAGGTATATATATGTTTTTATATATATAATAAATATTGAGTTTTAAATAATCACACATGCATCTGTCATCATTTTTTTCTATCTATCTAATCAATCATGTTTCAAATTATTGTTGTTCATTAATATATATCAATATTGTGCATATCTGCTTGATTATTTGCATTTTTGCAATGAGGTTAAATATTTATTTTTTATTTCAAAATATGTAATATGGTTATGATCTAATGGTGAACATCGCTACTTATAGTAAAATTTAATAAAATATTATATTTGTTTTTCATTTTTATTATTATAAAATTTAATTATTACTAAAAATATTAATATTTCACCTTTTGACTATTTTTTTGAGAAATCTATATTAAACACACCCCAAATTTTTAAACGGACATTTTTTCCACTTATTTATTCATGTTTGTTTGTTTGGCGTATTTAGTCTATATTACTCTATATTTTGTTTATGTCGTAATGATTATGTCTTTCACGGTTGACTATTTGTCATTATTTCATTAATGTATTATATTTTTCATATTCTTGAGATTTCTTTATAGATTCTCTTCAACGGAGATTATAAAAACTTAGGAAATATGTCTCTCCTTGTAATAACACCCTGTAAGAAAATATTTATAAATCTATAACAAAAATTTAAAAATATATAAATAAAATTTATAAACAATAAAATTTGAATATTTTATAACATATCTCAAAAGAATTGATGAGAGGCTATCATGGAATTTTCAACGTAGCACTACTTTTCCTCTTTACTTGTTTCCAGTTAGTTATTCATAAATTTGAACACGAGTGCACAACTTGTTTGAAAATTCTCCCATGACTCATTAAAGGAAACCACGCCTCATATATTTGAAAAAATTTGCAACTCAATTCTTAAAATAAGATTAGTATATGGTTACTTAATTCAACTTAAAATTTGCATCAGTTTCAAAAGAAATAAAAATAAAAAGATGCTTATAACATGACTTGGTTTTCCTTGCTCTCTTTGTTTAGGTCCCCACTACTATAACTGAAAGTAAGATATAAAGACAAAATATAAGAAAACGAAATTAAAATTATTAGACGTGAAATGAAATATCACGATCTTTTGATTAATTGGAAAAAATACAGAAGAGAAAGAGGGTTATGAATTTGAATTCAGAAAATATCGAGAATCTCGAGAACGGAGCGATTACAAAGGGGACAACTCCCTCGATTCAGCCACATTTCCCTCGAACAAACTCTACAGAAAGTGTGTCCACACGGTATGAACGCTGCACCTTTCTTCCTTCCCATGCACACGCAGCACACCGAATCATTCCCCTCTTCAACCGCCGTTTCCACTTCCGTTTCCTCTAACAGTCTCATTAATGAAACCCTCCACGGCGTCTCTCCCTCCTCCGGCCCTCTCATCTGACGCTCCGCCGCCAACGCCGCCGCAAGATTCATGCCGGAACCAGACGGACCTGGTCCTACGCATTCTGGTTCGACCGGGTCCGGATCTTGAACCGGTAGTTGTTGCTCCTCCGTAGCTTCCTCTTGTTGTTGATGTTCGTGACGGAGAACGGGACGGAAAACCCAGGTGGCTCCACAGCATCCGATTCCGGTGAATCTGAAGCGTTCTTTGAGAGTCCGTCTCCTTCTTGTGCGTGTGTCAACGGCGTCCATTTGTTGAGTTAATAAACCGAGAATGGTTCTTGCTTCTCTTTGAGATTCTTGCAATATGAGACCGAGTTGACTCATATCGAATCGGTTGCAACGGATCAGAGTGAAGAGAGATCCCTTGAGGTGGTTAGTAATAGAGTACAGCTCATGGGCGCGAGGAAACAGAAGAACGCGTGAGTGTACAAAGAAAGAAAAAGAGTGGAATTGGAAGGAACTGTGTGAAAGATAAGATAAAGATAAAACTGATCTTAACTCAACTGAAACAAATTCGAAGGATACATTCAAACTTAAGAGAGAGAGAGAGAGAAAGGAAACAGTAAGGAGTATTTATTTATTGAATTCAGGATTTGAGCTCACTCCCTCTTTCTTAGTGTACAAACAAATTTTCTCTTTCGGGTTCCAAAGCCAAATGATTATATTTATTTTTAAGACTTTTTTATTTTTCAATAATTCAAACAACCAAATTTCATGTACACTTTGTATTTCTCTATATTTATTAGATACATTGTTTTATATATCTTTCTTTTCAAAATATGGCTTTCACTTTGTCTAATACAATTCCCATCCCTTGATATTCATTCGGTTATAGTTTTAATGAGAAAATTTACTTTATCGAATGTAGAAATTCTCCATAATTCAAAGGTATATTAAGAGTAATATTATTTTAATTAACTAATAATTATTAATTTATGATATTATTCAACGAAGATGGAGATCTATCCTGACATCTATGAGATACGAAGATGGAGATCTAAATATCAACTTCAATGAAGAATGACGTTAAATATGTGTTTTCTTCAAATAGTTAAGAGTGGACGTACGAGAGATAAAATATGTCTCATATCGGTGTCATGTCTAATCAAATACAACTCACATTAAACAATCTTAAACATTTGTTGATTAACGTCCTTTTACTTAGGGATCAAAATTATTG
Source organism: Cicer arietinum (assembly GCF_000331145.2). Classification (NCBI taxonomy): domain Eukaryota; kingdom Viridiplantae; phylum Streptophyta; class Magnoliopsida; order Fabales; family Fabaceae; genus Cicer; species Cicer arietinum. Next base: position 897,507 of record NC_021166.2, read on the forward strand.
ATAACAAATTGTTAAATATATGCACTAAAGTGATAGTAAATATAGTCCTTGTACTTCAACGACGACCAAAAAATAGTTAGAATTGACAAAGTACAAAGAAGCAATTCCCTTTGGAGTGTACTTGCAATCATTTTGATGCTCAGATTAATAATAGCTGTAGGAAGTGCGATATACTAATAATTTTTCAAGTAAGAATAAGTTGTGTAGCGTATATTTGAAATATGTGACTTTTTTTTTATTACAAAAAACCTGTTTGATGTTGATCAAACTACAAGGATTCGATCATAGAGGTGTGATTGATTGTGATGTAGATGCGTGAGATTTTTAAAAAGTTAGTTGATTTGTGAGGCAATGGGTTGAGGCTCATTTAGCGCTTTAGTCCCGTTGATTTGGGTTGAAGCCTACTCCAAAACAATAATTAATTTGACGATTTATATATATTATTAACTATAGTACAATCATGCACATCTGAATCAATTTATCTAGATTAAATAGTTTAAATTTTAAACTTAAAATAACAAAAATTCGAATTTGAAATTTGAACCATTTAATTTTAGTTAGATGATTTGTATGCGCCGACAAATTTTAATTCTAAAAATATGGACAAAATTGTTGATTTGATCAAAATCAAATACATGGTTACACAAACCCGTTCACGTTCATAAAAATTGATAATTGAAAAGAAAAAAACAAGAAAAAGTAATGTATTTATCTTAAAAAATTTATTTTTCTAATTTTACTTTTACACCATTTTCTCTATCATTCAAAATATTAATTGAATAAAGAATATCAATTTATTACTCACTTATGTTGAAAAACACGAGGGATCCATTCCCACTATTGACCATATTATTTTGCTCTCGAGTCCCCTTTCATTAATTATTTTTTCACTCATGTTTTTTGTGTGTGGGTACGTTAGTCCCGTGAACTCGTAAGTTTTTGCAATAATTATGAAAAAAATAATGAAGTTGTATTTTATTTTTGAAGTGGTTCCCATAATTGTTGTTTGTTCAAATCTTTTTGCTGGCCGCCGGCCTCGGCGAAGAAGTCAAAAAGCCAATGACCATTTGAGCCCACGCCTAGAATTGACCAAATTGCTTACGTGTATTTCCCATCTAATTAATTAATTAATTCTATATGATATTTTAATAAACCATGAATACCAATAATCGACCAACTTGAAATTCAATTTGTGTATGAATTAAACAAAACCTCTGACTTCATTAACTTTGTGTTGTTACGAGAGAATGGTCACATAAATGATTATTGAATTGATATTAATTAAACAACTCTTCGAATTAGACAACTCTCTCGATCGCAAAAGAAAAATTATTAAAATTTGAAGTCATTTTTAAATATGAATTCACTTATAATTTGCCTAATATTCATATTGTGAATGACAATCGCATCATATTTTGGCGAAACTTATTTTTCCGAAAATGTTAGTGCATGGAGAACCTTAATTTAGCTCGTTCTATACAAAAACATGTGGATAATTGCAAATAGGCTTTAAATAAACCGTAATAGTCCAACAGTTCTAATAGTTTATATCCATAGATTACATAACTGGCGTGACTGTCTTAATTCCAAATTAACGAATATCCGTTACTCCTACAAATTCGTTCTTCTCGACACCTAATGTACAGTGTACATAAGTATATCCAATCCATAGTTCATAAAAAAATAATACGTAAATACTAATCTAAAAGCAATCATTGGACTGCCATAATCAAAAATTGGTTCAAGAGGAAAATAATTGAGGCTCTTTATTTATTTAATATTCATCGTCCAACCGTCGGCAATACAACACAGCATTTGGTTGAGTATTTTTTTTTTCTATTTGGAAGAGAGATTTTTTTAATTTGCCGTAAACTTAATTTTGTTTAAACCGAAACCCCTCGCACGTCTTTATCAATTAGTTGCACTATTTTATTTATTTTTTTAAAAGAAAAGATGTTAAATCCCCCAAAAAAACTAAAACCCTCTAATAAAATACAGTGTCAAACTAACATTTTAAGAGTTTTAGAGCAAATATTAAAGTGAAGTCTTTTAAATTTTTAAAAATAACACAAACTTTTTAAAAAGTTATTTGTTGCATTCAAATTTAAACCTTGATCAAAATAGATATGAGTAGAGTTGTCAATTTGACAAGCCCTCTAATTATTGGTCTCAACCTACATGTTGGAGGGGTCAAAAATTTTTATAATTTAAAAAGCCCCCAAAAAAAAAGGTCTCCTAAAATTTTGTGGGCTTAGTGGACCTATAGGTTAAAAAAAAAATTGACAAATTTTTTCGAGAAATAATTTTTTTCGATTTTTTTACCTATAAAAAGATTTCAACTTTTTTTTGATAAAAAATTATTTATAATTTCTTTTCGAAATTCTTTTGATTCAAGAAAAAAATCGATTTTTTTTATTCGAGAAAAAAAATTGATTTTTTTTCAAGAATTTTTTATTTATTTTTCTCACAATTTTTTGAGAATTTTATTTATTTATCTTTTCGAGATTTTTTCGAAAAAAAATAAATTTCAAAAATTTTTCAATAAAAATTTCAAAATATTGGGGGTCTATAAGCCCCTCTCTTAAGCCCCATGATATAATGGACTGATATTTTAAAAAAATAATTTTGATAGGAGACCTAATATTAGGAGTTTAAAAAAAAAATTAAAAAAGTCTAGAAAATGGGATTTTTTTTAACAGCTCTAGATATGAAGCATTATTACGATCAATTTAACTGTGTGAACATCTACATTAATATGATTTATATTATATATTTATAACTAAATTGAATTTTCTTTTTCACTCAAAAAAAATTTGAGGCCTAAAACACTAACTTGACAAAAACATTTATAATTTTTATGTAAAACAAAGACAAAGTTCAAAATACTAACGATTTATGATAAATGGAGTTTATCCTCATTGTATAAGAAGTGGCCGAACTTCACAATTTTCTTTGGAAAGAGCCAAAATAAATTAAACAATACATGAATATAAAAAAAAATATTAAAAGAAGAAAGGTCAAACCACAGGAGAGCTTTTAGAAAAAGGAAATACGAAAATCTGCTAAAAATATTCTAAAATTATGTTTTTTTAATTAAATTTATTATAAAAAAATAAAAAATTGAGATTTGGTCCCAAAAAAAAGGTTGAGATTATTCATTCATAGTTTAAAAATACCTAGCTGTTGAAGAATATGGTGTTCCAAAAATATGTCACTTTATAGCCATGCATCAATTTGATGTCAAGCTCCATGGCACGTTAATAAACATTTAAAAACCCAACCAGACCAAATTCAAAAAACAAAAAAAAAAGACATCTAGGAGTAAAGCCAAACAAATACTTGTGCTTTTTGTGCATGAAATAGTTGGCAATTTCGCATTTGTTACCATTGACATTTACATGTTAAAAACAAATAACTACAAACCTCGTGAAATACGTCAAGTATAAGACTATGATATTCTTCTGAATTCATTGAAATATAATAGTTCAATAAACTACGAAGATCTTTCGCATCTTGAAGACGATTCACAGTTATCATCTCTGTCATGGACTCCATAAAATCCTCTCTAGGATCATAAGAACACTTTTCCATTGCCAACATTACAACAAACTTAGTTTCTTCCCTTCTCTTCTCCCTTTTTCTATCTACATGTCTAGCTTCAACTTTTTCTCTTATCATTTGGTCAAGTTTCTCTTGTACCATGGCATGTGCTAGTGTTGAAACAGAATGGAACCTACTAGAGGCAGAAGAACTCTCTGCTTCCTCCGAAGAAGAAATACTAAATCTATTACTACAACACAAGGCCTTGTATCCTCTATGTTGCTTTGAAGCTTTCATTGTAGGACACAATGACAAAGCTTTGAAGGGAAATTTTGTGCAAAAAGAATCACTTATGCACAATTGACAAGTGGGACACATAAGTGCATTTAATCATTATGTTTAATTAACTTGGAACATTCAAAACTAAATTAGGTGGTAGCTTGAAGTGTAGATTGGGGACATGTATATCAATAGTTAATTAGGAAAATAAATCATTATGTTTAACTAGCCATATCATGACCTTAACCCTTTTAGGATAGCATTAGGTGGCCCAAGTTTTGAAATCTTATCAATAAGTATGGAAAAAGAGAGGGGTCATGAAGCCTCTCTAAGAAAGAGCTAGTTGTGGAGCTTTAGTACACTAATTTTCTTTGAGTTTAAAATATTAATTATAAAAGCATTTTTTTTAAATTGAGGAAGGAAGAAATCACTCTTAATCAAGATGTGTTAATGGTCATTTTACAAAGATTATATTAAAAAAAATAATTACTTTAGCTAAAAATGTCTAATCTCTGTCTTATCCAAATAAGTTATACTTTCAAGCATTTGTTTTCGTCTCATTTCTTGTTAATTGAAGTTGTAGTTGCATGATTAATGAAAAGAAAAAGAAATTTCAATTGAATGAATTGCTTTTGTGTGTATGTCAGTTGTAGTGGTTGTTAAGTCTAATTATGTCGAAAATCAAGCAAAAGATACACACAGCTAACTAAGAATCTCTTTAAGAGATTCTTCTTTGTATGGTACATAGTACAAGGCAGCAAAATTGGTAGAGAAAGCAAAAGGATGTAAGTGGGTGATTAGCATGTGGATTATCATCGATTACTTAGCTAATTTGAGAGAAACACGATCCTCGTTTCTATGCATCATTAAGGTAAAATAGCATGTTTAACAATCAAGTTGTTTATGCATTTCCTTGAAGCACATGTAGCTATAATGATTTTTACTAACTCACACTAAAGAAAAGTAAAGAGATAAAGCAAAAGCTAAAGTCGGGCGATAATACAATAGGTTGTCCTGTTAATATTTTTGCTTTTTCTATATAATAATATATGCCAATTTAATTTGTCAACACATTTATTTAATTTAATTTTTTAAAATTTACTTCTTATTAAAGAGATAAAAAACTTTGAAGTAAATAATCATTTATATTTTCATTTTCAGAAAATATGAAAATTTCAAACAAACTTATTTAGAAGGTACCAAAGAAAATGTAATTTTTAAATATACAATGAATATGCAAAATTTGAATTAATTTTGTCAAACCAACAAAACTCGAAAAGATGTAAAATATTATGCTCATCTTTAAAAATTTAAGTGAACTTTGAAGGCCCTGCCCCACTGACACCCTGTTTGGCTCTCTACCCAAAAAAGGATGGGACACTTTTATCTTGTTGACCCCAAACTATGTAGGAGTTGAGACAAATAAGCTTCTTTTTCACACAAGTTTTTTAAAATTCACATATGTATCCAAAAATATATTTTCAGACGAGAAAAAAAATTATTGTTCGGAATATAGGATGCGTGGACAACGAACAACCCCTTAATATTATTAATATTAAGAGAATAAAGATAATCCATTGATAGTAAAAAATTTAATTATAATTCGTTGCGACTTCAAATAACTATATAATATTCAATTATAATTTGTTATGACATCGATTAGTTAGATAATTATGGTTAATTAAAAAAATTGAAATAAAATATAAATAAAATATAAATAAAATTAATAGTTGATTGATTAAAAAATTGAACTCTTTCCAAAATAAAATATAAATAAAATTAATAGTTGATTATTCTGATTAAAAATTAATACTTCCACTTTTTCAGTCACTTTTTTATTTACATTTTAAGTAGTATAATCCAATATGACATATTAAACGATCAAGATTGTTGTGCCACTACTTTTGCAGCCTAATATTAATTTAACATTTTTGGTGGAAAATTATTGTGATATAAAGAACAGTTGTTTTTGGTGAAAAATTAGAAATCAGATAAGCAAGATAAAAGACTTTTTTAAAATAGAAATTTAAATAGTAGTAAGTCTTAGTGACAAATGTCTATATTATCAACATAGATGTCATGTTTGGATTCAAATCCAATGACTTACAATTGTATGAATTATATACATAGATATTTCCATAAATAAAAAAACAAGTAACTAAACGGGAAAATGATATCCAAAGCAATCTTAGAGTAAATGAACCACACACCTGAAACAGGTTGATCCATGCTAAAAGTGTCGAAGGATATAAGAACGAGACTGAAAGTTAGAGCCAGACAACACAATTCTTTTCCAGCTTTGTATGAACAAACTCAACCTTCCAATTAAGCTTAATCACCGTTTGAATTCGCAAAATCAGAGTACAAAGAGTACTATACCTTTTTTCTTGTAAAAATTATGACAAGTGTAAAAAAATATGCTACTTTTTATGAAAATTATATGGTCTTTTAAATGTTTACCTATATTCCAGTGGTTTATTATTATATGTATAAGTATTCATGATATATTAACGTATTTAATAAGTGTGATTAATTTTGAAAAAACCTAAAATAAGTAAATCAAACTTACAAAACAAATTTAGTAAAAATAAACTTAAATGTACCAAAAAGCTAAACTTAAATAAAAAACAATTTAGAGAAAAAAAAAAGCATTTTTAAGTCTACATAAAATAATAACTCATCTTTTAAAATTTTAATATCAAACAAAAGTTATTTATTACTAGTACTTAATTACAACCATAAAAAAGTAATTTTTCATTTTAAAAATATTTAATAAAGTTTTTTGTTTGGAAACTGATCAAAGTAGTTTTCCATATTATTGAGACATTTTATTTTAAACCATTTAGCAAACGACTAAACTTTTTTAGAACATATCTATTATAAATAAAAGATCAAAATCCCTTCTCACAAGGAAATGTACCTCTTTTTCTAAAGTTCACTCTTGTTAACATGTGTATAGGAGGTGGCATTAGTCGATTACTCCATCCTAAAATGAAATATAAAAAAGTAATTTATATTTCTATTTTTTAAGAATAAAATATAAACAAATTTTAATAATTTATTTAACAATAGTATTTCTAATATATATATATATATATATATATATATATATATATATATATATGTCTTTCTATTATATATTATAAAACACA